>NC_041214.2:70412900-70413600 GCF_002837175.3 Physeter macrocephalus | reverse complement strand
TATGGGATGCAGCAAAAACAGTTCTAAGCGGGAAGTTTATAGCAATACAAGACATCTCAAGAAACAAGAAAAATCTCAAACATCTAACCCTACACCTAAAGGAACTAGAGAAAGAAGAACAAACAAAACCCAAAGTTAGTAGAAGGAAAGAAATCGTAAAGATCAGAGCAGAAATAAGTGGAATAGAAGCAAAGAAAACAACAGCAAAGATCAATAAAAATAAAACCTGGTTCTTTGAGAAGATAAGAAAAATTGATGAACCATTAGCCAGAATCATCAAGAAAAAGAGGGAGAGGACTCAAATCAATAAAATTAGAAATGAAAAAGGAGAAGTTACAAAGGACACTGCAGAAATACAGAGCATCCTGAGCGATTACTACAAGCAACTCTATGCTTGTAGTAGAAAAATGGACAACGTGGAAGAAATGGACAAATTCTTAGAAAGGTATAACTTTCCAAGACTGAACCAGAAAGAAATAGAAAATATGAACAGACCAATCACAAGTAATGAAATTGAAACTGTGATTAAAAATCTTCCAACAAACAGAAGTCCAGGACCAGATGGCTTCACAGGTGAATTCTCTCAAACATTAGAGAAGAGCTAACATGCATCCTTCTCAAACTCTTCCAAAAAACTGTAGAGGAAGGAACACTCCCAAACTCATTCTATGAGGCCACCATCACCCTGATACCAAAATCA
>NC_041214.2:70411268-70412644 GCF_002837175.3 Physeter macrocephalus | reverse complement strand
AATATAGATGCAATAATCCTCAACAAAATACTAGCAAACAGAAACCAACAACACATTAAAAGGATCATACACCATGATCAAGTGGGGTTTATCCCAGGGATGCAAGGATTCTTCAATGTATGCAAATCAATCAATGTGATACACCATATTAACAAATAGAAGAATAAAAACCGTATGATCATCTCAATAGATGCAGGAAAAGCTTTTGACAGAATTCATCACCCATTTATGATAAAAACTCTCCAGAAAGTGGGCATAGAGGGGACCTACCTCAACATAATAAAGGTCATATACAACAAACCCACAACAAACGTCATTCTCAGTGGTGAAAAACTGAAAGCATTTCCTCTAAGATCAGAAACAAGACAAGGATGTCCACTCTTGACACTATTATTCAATATAGTTTTGGAAGTCCTAGCTACAGCAATCAGAGAAGAAAAAGAAAAGGAATACAAGTTGGAAAAGAAGACGTGAAACTGTCACTGTTTGCAGATGACATGATACTATACATGGAGAATCCTAAAGATGTGACCAGAAAACTACTAGAGCTAATCAGTGAATTTGGTAAAGTTGCAGGATACAAAATTAATGCCCAGAAATCTCTTGCATTCCTATACACTAACAACGAAAGATCAGAAAGAGAATTTAAGGAAACAATCCCATTCACCACTGCAACAAAAAGAATAAAATACCTAGGAATAAACCTACCTAAGGAGGTAAAAGACCTGTACTCAGAAAACTATAAGACACTGATGAAAGAAATCAAAGGTGACACAAACAGATGGAGAGATATACCATGTTCTTGGATTGGAAGAATCAATATTGTGAAAATGACTATACTACCCAAAGCAATCTACAGATTCAATGCAATCCCTATCAAATCACCAGTGGCATTTTTTGTAGAACTGGAACAGAAAAATCTTAAAATTTGTATGGAGCCACAAAAGACCCGGAATAGCCAAAGCAGTGTTGAGGGGAAAAAACAGAGCTGGAGGAATCAGACTCCCTGACTTCAGACTATACTACAAAGCTACAGTAATCAAGACAATATGGTACTGGCACAAAAACAGAAATATAGATCAATGGAAAAAGATAGAAAGCCCTGAGATAAACCCACACACCTATGGTCTACTAATCTATGACAAAGGAGGCAAGAATATACAATGGAGAAAAGACGGTCTCTTCAATAAGTGGTGCTGGGAAAACTGGACAGGTATATGTAAAAGGATGAAATGAGAACACTCCCTAACACCATACACAAAAATAAACTCAAAATGGATTAAAGACCTAAATGTAAGACCAGACACTATAAAACTCTTAGAGGAAAACATAGGAAGAACACTCTTTGACATAAATCACAGCAAGATCTTTTTTGA
>NC_041214.2:70396719-70411195 GCF_002837175.3 Physeter macrocephalus | reverse complement strand
GGACCTAATGAAACTTAAAAGCTTTTGCAAAGCAAACTACAAACAAGACAAAAAGGCAACCCTCAGAATGGGAGAAAATATTTACAAATGAATTAACGGACAAAGTATTAATCTGCAAAATATATAAACAGCTCATGCAGCTCAATATTAAAAAAACAAACAACCCAATCCAAAAATAGGCAGAAGCCCCCCAGTGTTCACTGCAGCACTATTTACAATAGCCAGGTCATGGAAGCAACCTAAATGCCCTTCGACAGACGAATGGATAAAGAAGAGGTGGTACATATATACAATGGAATATTACTCAGCCATAAAGAGGAACGAAATTGGGTCATTTGTAGAGATGTGGATGGATCTAGAGACTGTCGTACAGAGTGAAGTAAGAAAGAGATAAACAACGCATATATGTGGAACCTGGAAAAATGGTACAAATGAACCAACCGATTTACAGGACAGAAATAGAGACACAGATGTAGAGAACAAACGTATGGACACCAAGGGGGGAAAGTGGCGGGGGGGTAGTGGTGGGATGAATTGGGAGATTGGGATTGACATGTACACACTGATATGTGTAAAATAGATAACTAATAAGAATTTTAAAAATTCAAAAAAGTAAGTGTGAAAAAAGGAAACTGAGTAGATCAAAGATATAAGGAGTTTACAGTGAAAAAGAGGGTGTGTGTGTTTTGTTTTGTTTATAGTTACAGGATTTAAAGATAAAGAAGATTTTGAAGTGTGTAGTGTGATGCAGGCATGGTTTGTATGACCCAAGGAACTTGTTAAGATCGACATGCTTGAGCTGTACTTCTGACTTGCTGACACTTAATTAAGACTTTTCCGAGTTGTCACAAAGTTTATGACATTACTTTGAAGAAGTTACCACAGGTGATTTTGATATACCACACTAAACAAGAGTCACTAGTGGGCTAGAAACTGGAATGTGGCTTTTTTCTTTCTTCCACCCCTTTCTCCAAAAAAAAAAAAAATTAAAATGGAGTTACAAGTTATTGAAGTTGAGAGGGTAATAGAGATCAATATAGGAGTGGATGAGAAGGAACACTGAGTTGTAGTCATCACTGAAGATTATTTTTTGGTCTTTTTAAATACTACTGACTAGTGGGAAAAAAAAACATTATTCATTTATTTTCAACAAATCATAATTGGGTGCCTCTTATGAATCGGGCTATATTTCAGGCATAATTAGTGAATATTAAGGATTGTTTCCTTTCCCTTAGCTTGCATTTTTTTTAGCTTGCATTTTTTAATAAACATGAATAAGCTGTCATTCCTAGAGTATTTAATTGAGTCACCGCAGTGTTTGAAATATCTAACCTATCCCACACGTTGTATGATCCAGTATGGTTTCTTTAGTGCAGTGGTCTATGTAAATAAAAAATTAATTTTGTAATGAATGTTTTCATTTGCTGCTGTTACCTCTAACTGCTTTTTTATTGTTGTAAGTATTGCCCTGAAAATTTCCATTACCACTAATATAAGGAGGGACAGAAAAAAGAGGTGAACCCATTTCCATTACATAACAGAAAGGAGGAGCATTCTTTCAGTTCTGGCAGTCTTAAGTTTCAGCACAATATGCTTCTTAAATACAGAACAATTGAAAGGAAAATAATTCTAGAGTCCTACCTACTGGCTGTGAATAGGTTGAAAACCTTTCCTATATTAGATAACCCTGTGATAACTGATCGAGTAACCAGAAACTGAGAAAAGTGATGGAGGTTCTTCTTTGTTTCATCTTCTCACTCTTCCTCTCCAAACCCAAATCTCTGTATAAGTTTTGATAATAGCAAATGCTTTGTGCTCATGTCTGTTTTGCAGTCACTATTTTCATGGGTTCAGTTTTGCATACTGCTCATATCTAGTACTGTAGCCATCCATTTTAGGGTTTTTTTTAACCAGTTTTTTAAGGGGAAAATGACTGTATATTTACATGTAAATGTTTTGAGGTTTTAATTAATAGGGGTAACCTAAACCAGGAGGAGAAAAAAATCTCTTGTTCCCTTCAGCTCTAAAGCCTATGATTCTTAATATTTTATATATTATAGGTTGTATCAGTTAACAGTTATTTTATACCAACAGGCCCAAAGAAAATAGTACTTTTTTCCTGATATTTATTATATTAATTATAATTTATATTTGGGGCTTTTAGGTCAGTAGAGTACTTATAAAATGCTGAGAAACCTTTCAGTAGAGTGAAAATAGGTATGATTTGTGGGAACAATTTTATTCTTAAAAATTTATATGACAGTTCAAATGCTTATTGTTTCTAACTTACATATTCATTTTCATTATAACATATTTTATATGTAACATTTTTATCATAACAATTACTCTTTTTATAACTATATAGGTATTTTAATTGAGGTTGAGTGTGTTTGAGATCAGTGGCCTAAACAGAACATGGTATTTTTTTGAAAGAATGTTTCTTTTTCCTTTTGTTCAGAGAATTGTATAAGAAAATTCTGCTCCAAAAAGCAGTTTTTAGTTATGTAATTGAGATTAAAAACAAAGATTAACTTTTCCACTGCCCCCGAAGCACACCGTGCTCACTCTGAGCTCCAGGCTCCTACTAAGCTAGTGCCGCCGTCATCTCCCACCAGTCCCCATCATGATTATCTACCCGGACCTCATGAGCTGTGATGAGATGTTCTCTGACATCTACAGGATCCAGGAGGTCACTGACAGGCTGTGTCTGGAGGTGGAGGGGGATGATGGTCAGTAGGACAGAGGGTGATATTGATGACTCGCTTATTGGTGGAAATGCCTCTGCTGAAGGACCCAAGGGCGAAGGTACTGAACACAGTAATCACTGGTGTCGATATTGTCATGAACCATCACTTGCAGAAAACCAGCTTCAAAAAAGAAGCCTACAAGGAGTACATCAAAGATTACATGAAGTCAGCCAAAGGGAAACTTGGAGAACAGGGACCAGAAAGAGTAAAACCTTTTATGACAGGGGCTGCAGAACAAATCAAACACATCCTTGCTAATTTCAAAAACTGTCAGTTCTTTATTGGTGAAAACGTGAATCTAGATGGCATGGTTGCTCTGCTGGACTATTGTGAGGATGCTGTGACCCCACATACGATTTTCTTAAAGGATGGCCTAGAAATGGAAAAATGTTAACAAATTGGGCAGTTACTTTGGATCTGTCACCTGTCATCATAACTGGCTGGCTGCTGCTTTTCATCCACACAGCACCAGGACTTAGACAAATGGGACTGATGTCATCTTGAGCTCTTCGTTTGTTTTGATGGTGATTTATTTGGAGCTGAGGCATTGCTTTCGAGAAAAAATACATGTAGTTTGTCTAAAAATAAAATGCATTTAAACTAAAAAAAAAAAGATTAAATATCTGATGGTAATCAAGGGGTTTTACTATACTAGTAAGAAAACTTACTACTAATTCCTTGATGTTTTTGAAGTAAACTGATTCTGAAGTTGATGTCTCTGGGTGTAGACGGTATTCTCTTTTCCCTAAATGTGTTTCCTTCTCCAAAAAAGAGATGACGTTGAGAGCAATGAGAAGAAAAGCACTTTCACTCTCTCAGTTCTGGTGTGTGTGTGTGTGTGTGTGTGTGTGTGTGTTTAACTGTTTATTGAGCACCTAGCTTGCCTTTGCATCATATTGAAGGAAGGCGGCGGCTATTCTAATACCTGTACTTGAGAAGCAGAAAATTGATCAGCAATTTGATAGTCAGTCTGGTGAAAACCCTTGGAATATGTCTAGATGAATTTATACCAAGTCCTCTTATCTGGAGTTGTTTACTATCCAGAGAAAGAGTCAAGCCCAGGATTTCATATTCAAATCAGGATCAGAAAACTAGGATTCATGTTGAGTATGAAATAAGTCATTGTATTGTCTCTGGACTCACTACCCTCATCCTTATAGATTTCCTTATCCTTCCCATTCATTACTGAGGAGAAAAGGCTAGGCTTCATGTGTTACAGTGGTCTAGAAAAGATGAAAGGCTTATGAGAAACTGGAAGAGGTAAAGAGAATTAAAATTTTTATTTTGTCTTCCAAATGACATTTTCAGTTGGTTACTTTTAAACAGAATCCAAACAAGGTCTGCACACTGCTTTTGGTTGCTAAATTTCAGTCTCTTCCACCTGTTGGTAGAAAAAAATTTGTCCTGTCAAATTCCCCACATTCTGGATTTGGCTAATCACATCCTTGTGGTATTACTAATACATTCTACTGTCCTCCTGTAACTTCTGTAAAGTGCTAGTTGAGGTATGATTAAATTCACTTTTAATTCTTTGATCATGAAGTCTTCTTTTCTTCCTTCTACCTCACACCATGGGGCATACACCATCTGGTTGTATCACTTTCGGTCGTGTTGATGTTGATTAGTAGGTTCAGTTGTTGTTAGTCTCATCTATCCATTATAAAGTTCCACATCAGATATTCCCCTGGTGGTCTTAGTGTCCATTAATGATTGTTGCCTAGATTCTTTATTTTCTTAGGGATAGAAAATTGTTGTTTTAATTATATCATTGTTTTTGCATTGATTAGCTGGAATTCTGTGAAGAAGGACTCTTCCTTGTCAAGTATTGGGATACTGAAATAGAACTTGCACAGCAAAAGCAGGGTTTGTGCTTGAGTTGTTTTAGTTGTCCGTTTTTAGACTGATGAGTTGGTGGTGCCCTCTCAGGGTGACCAGTGATGTGAAGTTTATTTTTAATTTTTATAATCGCATGGATTAAGAACTATTTTTGAGGTGTTTTAATCCATTGCTGTTCCTGTCTCCTTTTGACATGACACACGTGGCCTTTGGTTGTTTCCTTGCTTTCTTGCATGGCAAGATGTTTCAGGTTTTCTGCTTCAGCCCTGAAATTGGTCTTTCCTCCAAAGCATTCTTATTTTTATGAGAAGTGTTTATTTAGAGACTACAATCAAAGCATGGAGTGCTTTTTACTACTAGGTTGTCATTAATTGCTGCTAGGCCTTTTTAGAACAAGGAAATGTGTATTTAGTAAGAGAAAAAAATCACAAATTCCTGCTTATATTTCAATTCAAATTTAAGATTACTATAGGGTTTTAAAGCTTGATTTGTATTGTGTGAATTTTATTGAAAATATATCTATTATAAACATTAAAATAATTTTAATTTTTTGTATGCAGTTCCATCAGATAAGAGATTTTTATAAAAGTAAAACGACCAAACTTATTTATTATCAAGAAAAATTGTTCCTTGGAATAATGTGACACATTCAACCTCTGCCTTCTCATCCTCCCTAGCATATTGCTATATATCCTTCAGGTGTAGCCAGCTTGAGGAGTACAGACAGTACTATACCATGAAGAGAAGATGAAAAGATTTTTCCTGCTTCTCTCTTTGTATATATATTTTTTCTTTCTGAAAATTTTGATTTGTAATGGATTTAACATAATTTCTTATTTGTTTTATATATATTTATAAAAATATTCAAATTAGTAATGCTAATAGAATTACTATAATAAGACTACAGAAGGAAGTTTAAACTTTCTTTGTGATTCTTTTTTGTCCGTAGGTTATATCCTCTAGGGATATATGCAGTCAAAATACTACTTTAAAGTATATTAGTTTTCTTTATGATTATAAATAATTTCACTGGTTTACAAAAATAAAGGTTTATTTTCCAAATATTTTACATATAGATAATGTGGGTTGGCTGTGCCTCTGTTCTGTGTCTTCTCATTTGGGGATCAAGGCTTTCGGAGCAGACCCCATGTAGAACATGCTCATTCATGTGGCAGAAGAAAAGAGTAAGAGCACTGGCCGATACTTTTTTTTTTTTTAAGATTCTTTTGATGTGGACCATTTTTAAAGTCTTTATTGAATTTGTTACAATATTGTTTCTGTTTTGGTGTTTTGACCATGAGGCATGTGGGATCTTAGCTCCCCAACCAGGGATCGAACCCGCACCTCCTGCATTGGAAGGCAGAGTCTTAACCACTGAACTGCCAGGGAAGTCCCTGGCAGATACTTTTAATACCTCTTAAAGCTGTGATTGGACAGCTCATCTACTCAGTTTCCATTGCCCAAATTATGTCACATAGCCAGGGTCCGAGGGTACTGTGGGGATGAATAACTTGCAGGAAAAGAGAGAAGTGATTAAATTCTGTACAGTAATACATTTGACGACATAAAGTTACTTAAATTATTCCATGCATGTTGATGCCATCATAGTTAACATAATTAGTGTTGGTCTGAATTTTGTTTTAAAGGGATTTTATCTGATAGCCAAGCTAGAGAGATAACTGAAGGTCAGGGGAAAAGGCTTTTGTTAGCCTTCGTTTACAGCTGCCATCTACACTTTTGGAGGGGTAAAATGATGGCATCTTTGTTTACTAAATCCTGGGCTTTCTCTGCTTAATGACTGTTATAGGTTGAATTGTGTATTCTGAAATTCATTAGTTGAAGTGCAAACCCCCAGTACCTCAGACTATAACCTTATTTGGAAATAGGGTCTTTACAGAGATAATTATGTTAAAATGAGGTTATTAGAGTAGGCTCTAATCCAATATGACTATTGTCCTTATAAAAATAGGAAATTTGGACACAGAGGAAAAACAGTGTGAAGAGCCACAGGGAGATATGGCAAGGTGGCTAGAGTAATGCATCCAGGAGCCAAGGAAGCTAGGAGAGATCCTTACTCAGCACCTTCAGAAGGAGCCCTGCCAACACCTTGATGTTTGGACTTCTGACTTCCAAAACTGTAAGGCAATAAATTTCTGCTGTAAGCCACCTTATCTGTGGTACTTTGTTATGGCAGCGCTAGGAAACTAGTACAGTGAAGTAGTTTGACAATGCTGTCCAGTTTGGCTTGATTGTAAGGGTATTGGAAGAAATATAAGCTATACCTTTAGGTTCCTATATCAGAACGGACTTTATTGTCAGGCTAAAGAATTTTGGACTTTGCTTAAGGTGTGCTTTAAAATAGAAGTTTGGCAGTCAAGGCTAGAAGAAACTAGCTTGAGGGTAGTTTATTCTTTTAACCTTTATAGTTTAATAATGGAGTAGTTTGCTGCTGAGGAGATGCAAGAGGATGGATGCTCTCTTTAAAGTACCTTCAAATCTGTTGTCCTTTCAAGCTCTGAAAAGGTGCAACATAGTTGAGTTAGTTCTCTCTAAGCTGGAGTTCTTTGTTTAACTGCATACCACTAAATTTCATAGTTGATTTGTTAGGGGAGTTTTGAAAGTTCAGTGTTTCAGTTGAATTATGTCCCCTCAAAGATATGTTGAAGTTGTAACCCCTGGTACTTGTGAATGTGACCTTATCTGGAAATAAGGTTTTTGCAGATGTAATTAAGATGAGGTCATTAGGGTGGGTCCTTTTTCCATTGTGACTGACGTTCTTATAAAAAGAGGGTAATTTGAACACGCACGTAGGAGAATGGCGTGTGGTATGTGAAGACACAGACACAGTGGGAAGATGGCCATGCAAAGATGGAGACAGGGATTGGGTTGCCACAGGTCAAGGAATGCCTGGGGCTGCTACCCAAAACTGGAAGAGGCCAGGGAAGATCTTCCTCTAGAGGCATTGGAGAGTGCATGGCCCTGCCAACAGCTTGATTGCACACTTCTAGCCTCTACAACTAAGACAATAAATTTCTGTTGTTTTAAGCTACCCAGTTTGTGGCACTTTGTTATGGCCACCTGGGGAAACTCATACAGAAGGACACTTGGATTTTAAAAGTACTTTGTGTGTCATCTGAAGACATTTTGCACAGATTATCAGAATGCTTTCAGTTGGGTAAACAAGGACTTCCCAAACTTTGCTCTGCCCTGTATTCACCTGGAAATCTTTTAAAAATATTGCTGTCTGGCTCCCACCTCCAGAGATTGTGCTTTAATTAGTATGGGATGCTACATGGACAGCAGGCTTTTTAAAAGTTCCCCAGATGTTTTAATGTGCAGCAAATTTTGAAGAACCATGGGGCTAAACCTTCTAGCTTAGTCAGATATTCTCCCAGCTCCCTCTACGCATGCAGTTTTGTGTTCATTTAGTTTTGATTAGCCTCTAAGTAATACACTTCCCCCTCCTCCCCACCAAATTTGTTCGTGCCTTGGCCTATCATGATTTTTTTTTTTAATGTTGGATTCTATTCTGTTCTTGCCAGCTGGTTAGGCATGTGATTATATTCATCTTCATATATGATGAATTATTTATAAAGTTGTTCTAAGATGTCTATTTGTATTAAAACACCAAATACATTTAAAAAATTTCTAAGTCATATATGTATATCTGCTTTTGAAGGTTGAATTATATTAGTGTTACATAAGTTGCAAGTAAATGAAAAACTAACTTACATTTGTGTTGAAATAGACTTGCATTTCATGAATTATACAAGTAGTATAATTATTCAAATCATTATTGACCATTTCCGACAAGATTCTGGGTTAGTAATTTCTCCATGAGAAATTTAAAAATTTTTGGTCCATGTGATAGTCTAAAAATGAAATAATATACATAACACATTTTAGGTCATCCGGGTGGCCACTTTGTAACAAAATAAGACCATTTGTGTTTATTTTAATCCCGTAGTAGACATTGTACATAAAGTACCTTAGTATTTTATTTTTTTTAATTTTCTTTTTAAATTTTGGCTGAGTTGGGTCTTTGTTGCTGCGCGTGGGCTTTCTCTAGTTGCGGCAAGCGGGGGCTACTCTTCGTTGTGGTGCGCAAGCTTCTCATTGCAGCGGCTTCTCCAGTTGCAGAGCATGGGCTCTAGGTGTGCTCGTGGGCTTCAGTAGTTGTGGCTCATGGGCTCTAGAGCGCAGGCGCTCAGTAGTTGTGGTGCACGGACTTAGTTGCTCTGCGGCATGTGGGATCTTCCCGGACCCCAGGGCTGGAATGTGTGTCCCCTGTATTGGCAGGCAGATTCTTAACCACTGTGCCACCAGGGAAGCCCAGTACCTTGGTATTGATAGGTAGGTTTTTTTTTTTCATTTTATAGTTGGAAGTGCTTTCAGATGAGGACCATGCCTAGTGTTTTTATTTATGTTTATATATTAGTAACATAATAAAATATACAAACCAACTCTTGGGACTAGTGTGTTACTTTGTTTTCTTATAGAAGGTACTTGGTATTACTCAAATTTGAGAAACACTGAGTTAAGGTAATGTAATTTATGCATTTGTTATAAGTTCCTTGGAAAGCAGGACATCAAGCCATTATTATTCATTAACATTTTGTTACATCACATTGTTAAGCTTGTCATCTACCTGACTTTAAGGGATGAAATGTATTTGTTGGCTGTGTTGGTTGGGGACCTAGTGTAAAAAACCTAGAGTACAACTACCGATTGAGGAGGGCAGGGGCTCAGCTGGTTTTAGATTGTAGGGGGTCAGAGTTGGGGCTCAGGGGGAAGCTGGAGGGAGTTGTCAAGGCAGAGAGTTTCATTGGTAGAGTAGTGCTAAGTACTGGAGTGCTAAGTATTAGAGTGCTCGGAAAGGAGGACTAGTCTGGGGAAAGGATGATGGGAGATCCTGGGGACAGCTAAGTTTACCCAGCAATTCTGCCTGGGCCTAGGTTTCTCTACCTGACAAAAGGGTGGTAATGGCTTATATACAATTTCAAAAAGAAGGGAAACCCGATTAGCTTAGGCTTGAATTTCTTCTAATATATCCACGGCAGTTATTGATATGGTTAGGAGTAGCAAAATGAGTGTGGATTAGTTACTTGCCATTATTAAACACAGATGTGCCTCTGTTCCCTGGATCTCCACTCCCCACATCTCCCCTACGTCTTTCTTTTGTGTCCTCACAGTGCAGAGAGGCAGGTATGGAATTTGTACCATGTATAGCCTGGAAATCTGACTATAAAGAATTGCAAATTTGTTGCTCAGCTAGCTGTCTCCTTTTATTTCTCATGTAGCTAACAGATTGAGTATATGATTTAATTGATTCTGTAGTGCCAAGGCCCTGCATTATTTGTTTCCATGTATATGGTGAAGGAGGCTGCCACTGTTTGCAGTGTTGAATGTATTCTTTAGGAAACAAAGGCTGCAAGACAGAGACCAGCTTCATGTTTCAGTTGTCAGGGAAGGGATTGAAGCCCTTTGGAACCTACCACTTAACACAGATGTGAGGCTGGGCAGACATGCAGGATAGTGGGAATCCACACCATTGGAGGAGAAACTGTCACAGGGGCAGTGCTCCTTTACCACAGCCTCCACACCGTTTCACAGCTTTTTGTGAAAGAATTTGATAAAAACATGGGATGCAGCCTGGAATTTGGCTGTGAAGACTATTCTGTACAATATCATTCTTTGTATTAATAGATTTCTGTATTATTGCAGCATTCAGGGCCTAGAACAGTGCCAGGCTTATATTAGCACTCAGTAAATGTTGAATGAAGGAGAGAGAAACTGAATTTCAGTCAACTTACTGAAATTTACACACAAGCGGGTATATCTGGAAAGAAGTTCATTTAGAGGTGTAGTCTCAGAAAATGTATAATTTTCACTCCTCCATGTTTTAGTTAATAGATTCCATATGTTTTATCAAAACTAGAACTTTTACATGAAGATGTTTATGGCTTTTAAGTACTTTTTTTGTTTATTAGGCATGTAATTCCAATATGAACATAACAGAAATCATACCAGTCATGATTTAGGTCATATTATAGTATGAACAATATTGTGGCATAAAAGGTCTATTTCCCCAGGGAAACTCTTGAATTTTTCCAGAAAGCATTAGCACCAATATTGCCAAGAGGGAATCAATTTTTATACTAGCAGGTCTAAAACATTTTAGACATAGTACCTCATTACATTCTTAATTTATTAATGACTCTAGAAAAATTTTCTTTAAATGGGTTATAGCTTTCAATATATACTGCATCAGAAATTAACACTGTGAATTTTTATAGTACTAATGCATTTTAACATAACAGTAACAAACCCATCTATAACATGTTAACACACATAATATGTTTTATGGAAAATAATTTCCAAGACAAAAAATTTCCATGAGAAGAGTGGCGTTGTTTTAAATTTTTGAAAGTCTCTGTTAATCTCTGGTTTAATAGAAGACATCTGGGTTCTCACATCTGCTTCTGCATTCACATGTTGACATACATTGTTACAGTGGAAATTTATAGGAAAAATGGCCTTTCAAGGATAGATAGATGTAAATTTTTTAAATCAAAATAAAAAATCATTTTTCAAATAAATTTAGATATTCTTCTTTGCTACTACACCAAATCTCAACAAGTGGATAGTTTCTTAAAGGTTAGTTGCAGTGCAAGTTCTGAAATTGTGTCAATGAACTTTTTGTATTCTATCATATTAAAATCCATTAGTCTCTCTTGAACTTTGAATGGATTGTTTTCCTCATACATAGTCTTATGCTAGTCATTGGGAAAGTATTTGTTCACTGAGTTACACAGATCTTCCAAATGTTCATTACACAATAGAAAAAACCAGAGTCATTAACATCCCCACTGATCTCATCACAGAAATTCTGGAGTAGTATCAGGAAGCTCTCAAGCTCATGGTGGCTGATAAATTTTCCAAATCCTAATTATCTCTTAAAAGCTTAAGTTTTATTCTTGCCAACAAATATTGTTAGTTGTTTTCTTAAAAGTGAC
This sequence comes from Physeter macrocephalus, assembly GCF_002837175.3. Taxonomy (NCBI): domain Eukaryota; kingdom Metazoa; phylum Chordata; class Mammalia; order Artiodactyla; family Physeteridae; genus Physeter; species Physeter macrocephalus. The sequence continues at coordinate 70,399,596 of NC_041214.2, read as the reverse complement.
AGTTTCACTTTGTTTATTTGCAAGAAAATGTCTGCCAAATTCTCAATCTGAAAAACCATACTTTGTGAGTTGTTTGAAGTAAAAATGGTGTTCCATGAAAAAAGTAGCTAGTTCAACTTGCAATTCAAACATTTTCACAGTGCTTTTCTTTGAGACAGCCATCATTTTAGTATGCAACAGAAATACTCTATGTGTACTTTTTGTTACAGAGGATATTGAAAAGGTGTATTTCAGGGTTAAGATTTTAATAAAGTGTTTTTCCTCCTTCATCAAGGAACCTCTCAGTGAAGAATTTTTGTGAGTTTTTTTTTGAAGTGCCTGGTGGTGAATAGTATAATGACTACTAATACTGTAGCGTGTTAGTGCCTTGATTCCTACTAAGGTGTGAGCAGTTTTACCAACTATTGGTTTGTAATATCAGTGTAAATATCAATTCAATGAAAAAGGCATATTATTTTATAAGAGTATTTTATATTACTGTAAAAATAATTTTGATCTTTAGGACCCCTTAAAAAGTCTTGGGACCCCAGGGGTCTACAGACCTCACTTCTATACTAAATAAAATAATCAAACTTTGTCACGGCCATGACAAAGATAATGAATCTGGGTTTTAGTTTTGAGCACTTTGAATAGTGTTAGCTGTTGAAGTACATGTACTGTGAAACAGAAAGAAGCATCTTTTAATGAGATACTATTAAAAGTCTGTTTTTGCAGTTAGAAAGTCTATATAACCTGACTAGGTAGAGTACTTACAAAGGATGGACACGGGAGACCCTTCTCCCCATGTGGTTATGGAGTGATGTACTTGATTTGTTTCTATGTTGTGTTTTTTGTCTGTTTTTTAAACAAAATCTTACAGGATAGTTGTACTGTTTTCTCTTACCCTATGAAATTGACCTATGAGGTTTTCATGGTGGAATCCCTTCTCACTCCACCTTTTTCAATAAAACTTTGGAAGCCTACCTCAATTCATATATATCAGCAATTTCTACTCCATTTTCTTTTGCCTTTTGTCTTCAAGATTTACTCAGGGCTTCCCTGGTGGCGCAGTGGTTGAGAGTCCGCCTGCCGATGCAGGGGACACAGGCTCGTGCCCCGGTCTGGGAGGACCCCACATGCCACGGAGCGGCTAGGCCCGTGAGCCATGGCCGCTGAGCCTGCGCGTCCGGAGCCTGTGCTCCGCAACGGGAGAGGCCACAACAGTGAGAGGCCCGTGTACCACAAAAAAAAAAAAAAAAAGATTTACTCATAGCTGGGTTGTGTGTGTGTTGTGGGCGGTGCGTGTGTATCAGTCTCCTGAGTTTTAAACTTGGTTTTACATCATCTTCTTTTGATTTGAACAAGCATGTATTGCCCATTGGGATGAATGTGATCTCTTTACATCTTTTTCCCATACTTGGACACCTGATCTATATTAATCATACATCTCTGCTACCAGAACAATCTTCTGCACATTTTTACTGCTGCTCTCCCAAAGAATTTACCACGTATCAGTATAACCAGTCCGTGGACACTTGTTTTGATTCGCTTAGGGCTTAGTAGTCTTAGTTTTATCTACTTAGTCTTTTTTTCTTTTGAGGAACCAAAGAATATCTATTCCTTATTCAATAAATTGTTTATTAAATACTGTTATAGGTAGTGTTTGTTTACATCTCTATGAGTTTGTTACACCTGGTACCTTATTCTGTTTATTTTGCCTGCGATATCTCAGTTTTAAGCTAAGTATCCATTCATTCAGGTGACTGTCGTCTTAAAGTTTTAGCTGCATTCCAGTCTTACGGGTCCTTATAACATTTCTGTTCCAAAGCCAGAATACTAAGTTTTTAAACTGAGAAAATCCTGTTACCATTCTTATATTGGTTCCCATTCCCACAAACTCAGAGCTTTTCTTGCTAGTGGGAGGGGGACTAGGGTCTTGATTTTTATTTTCTTACCTGACTTTCATTTCCAGACTTTTCCTTCCCAGATTGACTGGGAATGACTAATTACTGCTCAATAGTTGAAAAGGATAGGCCAGAACTATGGCCTATCTTCTGTTTCCTTAGTGTTTTAATTTCTTGTCCTTCTTTATTCCCCTGTCAGCATACCTTGACTATAATTTATTCAGTCATTTAACACATGTTGATTGAGTCCATCCTTGAATCATATAGTTTTATATTTTAAAGGGATTTTAGAAGACATCTGTGTGAACAACCCCTTTTTTATATGTTTGGGAAGTTGAAGTCCACACTTGTGGACTATGAAGCAGCTCATCAGAGGCTTTTTGGGTATAAAAAGAAAGAGAGCTGTAGTGAATGTTGGTTGAACTTTAAAGTTGACTTATCACATAATGCATGCTAGTTTACTCTTCTCAGTCTAGAGAGCTTTGCTGAGACTCTTAAAATTGCTTAATTGGGATTCAAAGTTAGTGTTCCCTGTCATCAAATCAACGACACATGTTCTGTAAAAACAGTTCATTGTTTTGTGAAAACCACAAGGTATTGTGGGCTAAACAAAAATGGGTGATGGGTTGGAATTTACACACAGGCCAGAGTTTGTAACCCCGTTATAGATCACAGTTGAATCAAATGATTGACATTACAAGTCTCAGTTGCTAATGAAAAATTGGTTTGATATACCATTTGCCTATGCTTTTATATAAGTCAGTATTTATAAAAGATAGCTGGTCCTAATAAGCATTATGCATAATAAGTTCTTAAATATTTCTTAATAAGGTGGACTCATTTACTTTCCCTTTTCCTAATTCCTGGAAATGTCCATCTGAGGTCTGACAGTTTAAAAAATCCTCTCATGCACTTGTAAGCCTATTAAAAAATGCTTTAGGGCTTCCCTGGTGGCGCAGTGGTTGCGCGTCCGCCTGCCGATGCAGGGGAATCG
>NC_041214.2:70380055-70396599 GCF_002837175.3 Physeter macrocephalus | reverse complement strand
TCTGGAGCCTGTGCCCCGCAACGGGAGAGGCCACAACAGAGGGAGGCCCGCATACCACAAAAAAAAAAAAAAAAAAAAAAGCTTTATTAAAAATCGCCATGTGATCTGGTACTCTCTTAACCTGCAAGATTTACTCTGTGTACTCTGTGTACTTGTACTGACTCAAATCATTGAAGTTTAAAAGTGAAAGACTACTGTCTGCTTCACTTTCCACATTTTCTAAATGAGGAAACAGGCCCAGAAGATTTGTCTAAAATCATACAGGATACCTGAGATCTTATTTCTCTCTCAATTAAATTATCTCTCTCTCTTAAATTATCTTTAATTTACACGAGAGCTCTGGATTCCAATGGAAAAGGAAAGGAAAAGCAATTTAGAAGTTTATCCCTTCTCAGTTATGCTTTAAATTCTTAAGATTCACCAACTTAGTTGACCATTAATCAGATAACAAAACAAACAAAGCAACAACAACCAAAAGAAAAAATTCTAACAGCACAAAAATTGCCTACAACTACAGCCATACTTCAGAGATATTGCAGATTCGGTCAGACCACTACAATAAAACGAGTCAACATGAATTTTTTGGTTTCCCAGTGCATATAAAAGTTACGTTTATATAATACTTTAGTCCATTAAGTGTGTGATAATAGCATTATGTCTTAACAGATATATAGCTTAATTTAAAAAATACTTTATTGCTAATAAATACCGTCATTTTGACAATGCAGGGTTGCCACAAACCTTCAATTTGTTAAAACACTTAAGGACAATAAAACGAGGTATGCCTGTGTTGAAAAAAAATAAGAAATCAACGTTTATGTAAAATATACATATTGCCAGGTACACTCTTAGTAAAATTATCTGAAAGATGCTCATGTGCCAAAATTGGAAGGTAAAAGTCAGTGCTAGTGCTTGCTAGTTTCCCTTCACAAACTATCTTGTCTACCTATTTTTTTTTTTTTAATTGTATTTGTTTCTCTTGGGTGGGGGTGGGTACTATAGACTTTTTCACTAGGACATTATATTCTCATTATTAAAGATACCCTTAAAAAACTTACATAAAAATGAGATACAGAGCTAATTATTTTAAAAGGATATTTTCTCCTTTTTAATAGTATGAGTAAATTATCTCATAAGATTGGGTCTTTAAAAATATAGTTGCGCGTCCGCCTGCCGATGCAGGGGAACCGGGTTCGCGCCCCGGGGGGTGGGTACTATAGACTTTTTCACTAGGACATTATATTCTCATTATTAAAGATACCCTTAAAAAACTTACATAAAAATGAGATACAGAGCTAATTATTTTAAAAGGATATTTTCTCCTTTTTAATAGTATGAGTAAATTATCTCATAAGATTGGGTCTTTAAAAATATAGTTTAAATTCAGCATTTATCCTCATGTCAAGAGTGGTAGAATTTTTGTTTGTTTTAAGGAAATGCACTACTGTCCTTCTCTTTGGACTTAATGTTACAGGCATCCATGAAAAGACATCCTTAAAATGTCTGACAAATAAACCATGGTTGTAGTCCAGGGCTAGTGCCTTATAAAATGTATGTCTGCTGTTGTTGTCATTAATGCTTTAAGAAATCAGTCAAGTAATTTGGTTTTATTGTACTGGGTTTTATATTTTGTTTTAAATTTGGTTAGTATTAAAATACGCTGAAATACATATTTCAATTGAGCTTAATGTTTTTTTCTTGAGATTATGTGTTTCTAAATCCTGATTTGTTGCAATTTACAATTTACAAAAGCAAGTTTTTGTAAACATGATTTCATTTAGTCTAATACAATTTTGTGAAATCTTTTAAAATTTAACATTGCAAAAGTTGAGAATGTACTTTATACACATTTTAAGCTATATTGCCAAAGACTTCAGAACTAAGTCTCAGAATACACCTTTCTTCATTATACCATATTTTATGTACACAAAAGTGTTGTTACCTAACATTAGTAGGATTTTAATTACTGTTTTTAATGTAGTGGGAAATTAAGCATAATGCATTTTTTTTGTGCTGTTCATGAGAGTGTTGCATGGGGAGTGGAGGAGACAAGCGGGTACTGTGGGGAAGAGGATTATGAAGTGTTAATGCATCCTGTTGATGTGGTCGTCTTTGACAATTACAGGACAGGATAGGTTCCTAAAGTCAGAGGCAAATTTTCAGAAAGGCAGAGCCTAGCAATCGTGAACTTATTAACATTGGTAATTTTAAAGCTCTCCAGTGAATGATCAGAGTTTTACAGAATTTGTGATGATGGGTATGTATCAGTTTACTAGGGCTACCATAACACAGTACCCCAGACTGGGTGGCTTATAAAACAACAGAATTTTATTTCCTCGCAGTTCTGGAAGCTGGACGTCCAAGATCAAGGTGCCAGCAGGTTTGGTGTCTCCTGAAGCCTCTCCTTGACTTGCAGGCGGCCGCCTTCTCCTTGCCTCCTCGCAGGGCCTTTCCTCGGTGCACATGCATTCCTCGTGTCTCTTCCTCCTCTTAAAAGGACACCAGTCACGTTGAGTTATATTCACATTATTAAAGCTTTACCCTAATGGCTTCATTTTAACATAATCACCTCTTAAAAGACCCCATCTCCAAATAAAGTCATATTGTAAGATACTGGAAGTTGGCCTTCAACGTATGAATTCTAGAGGGGCACAGTTCAGCCATGAGATGGTAATAACCACCAATGGCTTAGCTAATGGATAAATTGATTTAATTTCTTTCCTCATTCTATTTCATTTCCCTTCCATACACTTTGTTTTGTTGTTGTTGTTGGTTGTCCTAGTTTGGTATTTTTGCAGTGTGTTGTGGTTTTAACAAGACAATTTGACAGTTTCCTATAATAACGCATTGAGATAGCGCAGCAGTGGATGAACTGTTACTTTACTTCACAGGCAGGTTGAGAATTTATATCCAACAAATTTTGATACATGATTCTTTGTGAGTTTAGAAGCTGTTATTTAGCAGGGTATTATAAGCAGTTTGTTTGTGACTGTAGTGGTGGCTGACCACTTAGGACTGCCAGTCATATCAAGGTCCATGTAAGCTGTGTAGTGATAACCTGTGCTGTACATTTATCCTTGGCAACATATGTCATGGCTTGGAATTAGCAACTTCCTAGGACTTCGTAGTGCTAAGAATTTTGATTCTTTTTATAGTTATTACATTCTTTTACATTATACATTCCATACTTTTTTTTTCTTCTCTGAGGAAAGTCAGTATAGTACTTGAGTAACATTTCTGAATGCCCAGATCTGTATATAGACATGTAATTCTCATGTGTCTGTGCTCTTGCATTAAAATGAGGAAGATAATACTGAAGAGGAAATTATATAATGTGTATGTGACCTAGCCCCATACATAGCATGTAGCAGCTACTCAATAAATGCAAATAGTCTCCTGTTTCATTTTCCTTATCAAATTAATGAGAAGCAGTGTACACACAGATGGGAGCAAAGGCAACTTGGTGTGCTTCAGACATTTTGAATTAAAAGGAAAATTAGTTCTTCCAACACTGTGCCTATTACAGAAACCTGTAAGCCACGCACATTTTACATCCTTCACCTGTCTGCACCCCCAGCCTCAGGGTGTATGCTTTCATAATTTTCTGTATTTTTTCTTATCTAAGTTGGAGTTAATTGTTCTCTATCTTCCCAACAAGATCTGGTCCTGGCATTGGGTAGCCATGTCTCTAGCACCTGTCATAGTGCCTTACACATTGGAAGTGCTCATCCAGATTTAAACGAGTGAATAAAATAAATCTGTCAGAGAAGTAGTGCTTTAGTGCATTTTCCCCCCACAGGCTTTGTTAATTCATCACCATCGTAGTGTTTACTTTTCACGTGTCATTGCCCCATCCTCACAAATGTATCTAGTCAGCATTTGTTTGGGTTGGTTTGTCACCCCAAAGTAATATAAGTAACTGGAAGTTTGACCTTCCTGTATGAAGGGAACAGAACCAGAGGTACTGCTTTCCATGAGCAGTGAATTGTAATATTATACTCTGGAGCATTCCTGCTGGGATGTCCTGTTTTACCTCTAGTTTAACACATATAAAGTGTGACTCTCCAGAGGCCTGTGCTCTCTAGGCAGCCCATTTCTATAGGTAAGTCTTTCCACTTTCTAGTCTGGAAACAACTGGGAATTTTTGGATTCCCACCCCCCTCTCCACTCCTTATCTCTCAAAATATAGTCTATCACTGACTTCAGTCACTTTCTTGTTTTAAAACATTTCGTGGGTTGTGTGCTCTCTTTAGGTTACAACTGACAAATCTTCACTGGATCATACAATAAAATTCATTTTTGACTTCTTCAAAATACTGTGGTAAATTAACTTCAGATAGTATTTGATCCAGTTGCACAATAGATATTTAATGTCATCAAGGACACAGTTTCTCTTTGCTCTGCCCTCCTTCTCTTTCTCTCTGATAGCTCTGTTCTAACCTCAGTGATGCACATTCATCCCAGGCTTCACAGTGCCCTGTTGCCTGCCCACTTCTGTGAAAGGAGGAGGTTGACTTTCATAGAAACCAGCACACGTCTTCTAATGTTTCACTTACTGGGAGTGATTGAGTTGGGACACGTGGGGTATGGTGTGAGTCTATGGAGGAGGAATGTCAGCCCTAAACCAAAGATATGATTTGCTGGTTGGCTTTAGCAAATAAATGCCTTCCTTTGGACCAGGAGGTCCATCCCATTTTTAAACCACAGGGCTGAGAATGGAATAGGTCTCTAAATGGAAGGCAGTAGTAGGAAAGTAGTATTGTCTTTCTCAGGTAGTGTCAGTGAATGCTACAAGAGGCAAGCCACAGTTTTCTTCATCTTGCTAATTATGGTCACCCCATGTCTCAGCTGCTGAGTTCCAGAGAAGCCTGAGTCATCCTTTCTGCTAGATGGACTCCCAACATATCAATCGCCTTGGGCCCCTGTGGGTCATTAATGTTTATTTGGAAGGGTATCCCAACATGTCCAGGGTTACATTGTTTGATAATTATTTGTCAATATTAAAACAACTGTTATTTTAACTTCAGAGTTCTTTTAGCAGCTTTTAATATTGTTGCTCTTTTTTTCAACTATTAAACAGCTATGGCCAGTAGTTGTAGATACTGTATTTAAAGATACAGTTTCTCTTTTGTCACCAATCTTGATAATATTGAGTATTATTTTTAAATGTTTGCTAATGTTATGGCCAACATGTTTTTGTTGTTGCTGTTGTTGTTTATTATTGTTTAAGTTGAACATTTTCCTAATGTTTCAGCTTGAAGGGGTCCTGAATTGGTTGTCTTTTGAGTGGATCTAATTTGTTGGTATTCATTGGGAATCACAATAGCTATTTAGCTATTCCCTTTGTCCGGTAATTTACTTGTAGGGACTTTTCGTGATCTTGAGGGCTATTCATAAATGCACACCTACCAAAAGGAAATGTATGGCCAACATGTTTTTGTTGTTGCTGTTGTTGTTTATTATTGTTTAAGTTGAACATTTTCCTAATGTTTCAGCTTGAAGGGGTCCTGAATTGGTTGTCTTTTGAGTGGATCTAATTTGTTGGTATTCATTGAGAATCACAATAGCTATTTAGCTATTCCCTTTGTCCGGTAATTTACTTGTAGGGACTTTTCCTGATCTTGAGGGCTATTCATAAATGCACACCTACCAAAAAGAAATGGAAGAAAAAACAACTTTAATCATAAATATTCTTATAGGAGTCTTAGAATAATGAAAATTTAGAATCATCTAAATGTTGAACAAAGCAAAAGTGAAACTAATGTGTCTGTTATGGGATACTATGCCACCACTATACATTTTGGACTAAATTATTTTTGTAAGATAAAGAAATTTTGATTGTACTTTTTTTTTTTTTTGTGGTACGTGGGCCTCTCACTGTTGTGGCCTCTCCCGTTGCGGAGCACAGGCTCCGGACGCGCAGGCTCAGCGGCCATGGCTCACGGGCCCAGCCGCTCCGCGGCATGTGGGATCTTCCCGGACCGGGGCACGAACCCGTGTCCCCTGCATCGGCAGGCGGGCTCTCAACCACTGCGCCACCAGGGAAGCCCTGATTGTACATTTGATTTTGGATAATGCAAAGGGTTTTCAGACCTCTAAATAGTGTGTTGTAAGCAGGAGATTTAAGAGTATCTTGGGTTTTTTTCTCTCTGTTTTTTCAATCTTGTAAATTTAAAATAATGTGATTTAGGATCATAGTTGGGCCCTGGTATGCTCCAGAAATGGTATCAGGAAAGAATATGGTATCTGTCCTATTTGAGGCCAAAGGCAGAAATACAGTGCTAGATGTGTAGAAGAACAAACGAGGAGATGGTTAACATTTGGAGCAGTTATTATCCAGTTTGTGAATGCTGAACTCACAAAACTGAATGCAGTTTTGTGGTGCTGAAAATGCCATACATATTCAGTTGAAGGAATCATAGCTGAATTGCATCAGCAGTCCTGTTTTTGTAATATTTGCTAGATTATTGTCTATAAAGAAGTAAAATATTTCATACTAAACATTTAAAATATTAAGTGTGCTTTTAAATATAAACACTTGGCTAAATATTGGTTAAGATTGTAATTTTTGGTTTTACTTCTGGCTACTTTAATATAGCTGTGGGTCTTGAATTAAGTAATTGATTGCCTGTAACTGATGGAAGTTTTGAATAAAAGCTTTTATGATTTTACAAGCTGTTTCTGAGACTGAGGAAAGTACAAAGTTATTTATTTATTTATTTATTTATTTATTTATTTTTTTTTTTTTTTAGAACTCAGTCATTTACTATTTAAGGATGAATAGGTGTGATCCAGCAGAATATACAAATAAAATGCTTGTGATTTTAGGGCGTGTTGGTTTATTTTGGATATCTTGTTTAAGAGTCCCTCAGCTCCTTGAGGGCAGAACTTATTTTACACATAGTAACCTCTACCAGGCGTGACACTGAGGCCTGGACCTCTTTGGTATAGGGTAAAGATTGGATGAGTGTCTCACTGTCGTTTTGTGACCTTGTTTAAGGGTAGTTGTTCTGAAAGATACCATGATGGAGGAAGTACAGTGGTAAGGTTTTTATGTGCACCCTGAAAATCGGTGATAGCTGGTATGAGTATCTGGTCTTCACCTGGGGCAGATGAAGACTATGTCGTATTATAGATGTATAAACAAACAAATCAAAATGGACCAGTTCTGCAAAGCTATAGTGAGTCCATTAACAAAGTGGTGGCATTTTCTCTAATTTTGTTCTCTGGCATACAGGTTTTTAAGGTGTTTTGAAAGTGAATACTGACGTTTTCAAGCAGGGAATGTCTTAATGTTTGTTTGTTTGTTCAGTGGAGTATAATTGCTTTACAGGGTTGTGTTAGTTTCTGAAATGTTGTCTAATTTCCTGTTCTTTTCAGGTGACCTTTTGATGTTAGAATTTAAACAGACCAGTTTCATATGAAAGCATACTCTAGAATTAAATGTCTTTGAAAGTGGATAAACTCAGGTCTTTACAGAGTCTATGTAATTTTATTGCTACTGTGACTGAAACTTTTAATGCAAGATTGCATTGACTTTGCTGGGGTTTTTTTTTCTTTTCAAGGACACATTTGTTTGTATGTTTCTCTTCACTGAAAAACTGTCCATTCTGCAAGGCTTGGGACAACTTTATTTCGTCTCTCTAGTCCTAGCTCTTAGCACAGTGCTTTGTCCATCCTAGGGATATACTTGGTATAAGGGAAAACAATAATGTTCTTTCTCTCCAGGAATTTAAGAGCTAGCTGAAGTAGGACTAGAGCTAGAATAACCTTTTTGAAATTTGAACAATTTACCCTTTTTCCTTTTAAAAAAAATTTGGTTCTGTAACTTTTGGTTACAGAAACTAATCTGGTACCATGATCAATGTAATAAACCCATTCATAGCAATTTGAACAGATAAGAACTTTCCTGTTCTTCATGTTTAGTGTTTCTTGTTGATTTTAAAAAATATACCACCAATAATATGTATTTATTATGGGAATTTTTATAGATAATAATCTATATCATTTTGACTTGTGTTTTTCTTTGCCCTGGAATATATTAGGTGATGCAGAAGTACCCATGATCACTGCTTTAAGTTGGGATCATTTTGGTGACCTTTGCTTATTGGAACCAGGCATTGTTGAAAATTTTTACATAGGTACTTCAGTGCCATTATTCATTATTTGAATATTGGACTGAATGATATATTAGAGAAAAAGAATACTACTCTGTTTTCTTTACCAGTCTTTTACTAGAATTCCACCTAACCAATCTCATTTTGGGAAATCCTCTTCATCAAGCAGTGACTCATTGTTCCCCTGACAAACAGATACCTATGATTGGTCAAGTTGTGATTTAATTTCTTATAATGATACAATGGGTGGTGTGGTTTTATTTTTTAAATCATTCAGTCAACAGGCTTTCAAAATTGACTATTGAGTACCTACTACATGTACCGAGCACATTATTACACATTACTGTGGGTCGGGATAGAATTGAGCAAGATATCCTCCAGAGCACAGATCATCTGCTGTGCCACAGGGACATCTAGACAAGGAGTCTTGAGCCACAATTATCATAGGAGTATTTACCTTTATCATTCTGTTAAGTGTGATGTATATGTGTATCACATTCAGGTGATTAATTGTAGTATTTGAGATAAATCGGGGCGGGGGTGAGGTGCCTTTTTCTTCACATGAAGGTGGTCATTACTTTTCCTCCATGGTTTCTCATCTCAGTAAATGAAGTACTACTCATCCAGATGTCCTAAACGATTCTTCCCTTTTCCTGAACTCTGTGTCCAGTCAATCACCCTTGAGTCTGCTTCCTAAATATCTTTGGAATCCTCGTATTTCTCTTCAGCTCTCTTCTGCCACAGTCCAGGTTTTAGTCTTCTCCGAGGTTACTCCAGCACCCTCCTAACTTGGCTCCCTTTCCTTCTAGTCTGTTCTTCATATTAGAATTCTGGATGATCTTTTTAAAACGTAAATGTGGTCATTCCCCCTCCCTGCTTAAAACCTTTTGGGGCATTAATTTTCTCTTAAGTGATGGTTCCAAGGCCCCTATCAAGCCTTACTTCATGTTTTCTTTCTTTTTCTTCCCCCAGCCCTTCCACCGACTGTTGCTGCTCACTGGATTGCTCTGTTCCTTGCCTTCCTCCCCAAATATTCGTGTTCTCACTCTCCTCCTATCCATCCTTTAGGTCTGCTGTTGGGCTCTGTACAGGAAAAGTTTGCTGACCTTTTCTTTAAATCCTTTCTGTGACATGAGAACAGATAAATATAATTAGGACATATTTAAGTTATGTCTCAGTTTCCTTCTTTCCCTCCTTCTGAGAATATCATTGGAGTTTTCAGAACTGTACTCTAACCTCTCTGCCTTATACATTCCTAGAGCTTTTTGAAACTTGAACATTGCAGATTAGATGTTGAGAAATTCTACTGAATTCTACTGAATTATGTAGACAAAACCAGCATGGATGGCTTATCCCTCATCCAGTAGTCTAAAATCAGTCTTTTCCTAAATAATACTCTGATTCTTAAAATATACTGTTTTTTTTTTTACAGTTAAGGAGAAAAAAGGAACGACTTTTTATGCCAGTTGATATAATCATTAAAAATATTATGCCAAAGGCCCTTTTGTAAATTTTGAATCGTTTTTGCCAATACGTTGCAGAAAAAGAGACCCAGCCGTGTTTTGGTTGTATAATCTATTACTAATTATTGGAAGTAACTTTATTTGTTAGGGTTTATTCATAGGCAATATCTAACCTTCATTTTACATTATTTAATAAAATCAAATGGTTTTTACAACATTGTTTACATTTTGTTTAAAATATTTTATTGAGAAAATACTTAATTAACTTTGTTTTATTTTTAGGGTTATATCCTGTGTTGTGACCTCATGGTTTAAGTGGGAATAAAGATGAGTATAAGCAGTGATGAGGTCAACTTCTTGGTATATAGATACTTGCAAGAGTCAGGTGAGTACTTTCATAAAGTAAATAGGCCTCAAATTATTTTAATATTCTCAAAATAACTTTTTATGCATTTGAAATTTGTACCAGTCCAAACTGTTGAACTTTGTATGTTTCCTTAATGTCTGGACTGCCATTTTAAAGCTATGTGTTACTGCATGGTTTAACTCTCTGACTCTTTCAAATATGTTGGAATCATCTCAGGCAAATATTTGTAACAAGTGGTTTGGCTTTCACTGTTCAAAGACCATTTTTATAATTTGTAATGAAGTGAGATTATTGCACACGGTTGGTAGGAACATACAAATTCTCAGATACCATCAATTTGATAATGTATATTCAGAATCCTCAGCTTAATGTTACTGGTCCTAATTGCAGTTAGCATTTCAAAAGGTAAATTAGCCATATTTTTTCGTTATGCTTTCATAAATGTCATCCCAATTGATTAAATGTGTCTTTGACCTGAATTTTACTAATGTATTTCATTGGGGGGTGATTAGTAAATATAAATCATTGAAAGTCATTTGTAATCAATATTAAGTCAGTGATCTCCAAGTTTTCTAGATAGATTAAGAGATGTTGTCATAAAACAGAAGGAAAACTTCAAGGGAAGATGTGGGATGGATTAGGGGAAAAAAGTGTAAAAGTAGAAGAGGGAAAAACTTGGGTTGGATGGGACATAGGATGGTGGAAAAGATTGACTGCAGTGGTAAGTTAGGTTGTTAACATGAGATTGAATCATTTGGTGGTTGAAAAAATGCTGGAGAGGTTGAATTTTAGAAATTATAGTTTAAAGTTATTGAGATGTTTAGTAAGGTATGGTTTGGTATAAAAAGATAATTTTGGTAGTCACTTTTGAGAGGGGATGGAAGGAATAGAGTAGAATGTTGAGCCTTCAATTTTGGTTTGAAACTCTAGTTATTCTTCTTACAGGGCTTAGTTAGTTCTTTCTTATGCAGGGAATGTAAACAAGGCCTTAGATCTTAGATTCTCCGCTTGTTGAGATGTTCCCAGCTGCACTCCAGCTCTGAGCTTTTCTCTTGGGCGTGGGGTTTTCTATTCCCAAGCACCATCACTTCTCCTCTCTGGCTTGGAACAGCTGAGAAAATTATGTCCAACAATGGCAGGGAGGGAAAAAGAGAGAAGAAACTAAAGTAACCCAAGAATGCAGAATAACTTGTTATGAAGCTTTGAAATTAATAGATCTTGTTTTGTTTTGTTTTGTTTTGTTTTGTTTTGTTTTCAATTGGTATACTGGTATTGAAGGCATATCCAAAGAGGACATCCATAGAATATTTTGCAAAAGATATAATGATTAATAAAGTGGAAAAGGTAGTGATTTAATGACTGTTACATATGTAACATATATGCTCATGTTTGGATATTGTCATATAGTACTTTGGACCATTTGGAAAGAATTTGTTGGGTCAAAACGGACTCTGGTTTTTCTGCCTTTGAATCTGACCACCAGTTAAACTAGAGCTTTAAGGCCTTAGACACTAAAGCGAAAAACAGTGTGAAACATTAGTGGATGGGGAGTATATTGTAATGGCTTGTAGATGTGTTGTAAAGGCAGCTATTTAGGTTCAACCATATGAAACTACTGTTTCTGCAGATGAGAAGCAGTTGTAATGCTCAGCAGCATCCTGTGGTTCAGCCTACGCTGAGGTGAAGTAGGGGAAGGTGAAGTTAGAAATATGAATGAACGCTCAAATCTTATTTCTAAACAGAAACCCACAGATTGATGCTTTATGTCGCTATAAGAAAATACAGCAAGTGAAAGGGACAGTAAAATAATACTCTGGATTAATTTCTGAAAGAGTGTCCAGTGATTAAATATTATCAAAAGTCTTAAAATTGCTTATGTTATCAGAGGAAATGCTTCTAAATTTCATGTTTTAAGGTATTTTATATTGCAGTAAACATAAAGCAAGAATAATATTTTTTTACAAAAAACTTTGTATGGTAGACTGATATTTATCGTATTAAGTCTGTGTAATTGTTAACTGTGTTCCTGGTTGTGCTTTGTGTATTCTTTAGAAAACTTTATACTTTACAGTCGTACTGGTGATGAAGTATGATGTTAAGCCACATCTCTAAAAATGTGAACACCAGTCCCTTTATAAAGTTGGTAATTTCCTGTTTACATTATGTTTTATAGGGGAAAATCAGACTACACTGATGACATTTTTTTAAAATACAGAAGTGACTTTATTATGGGTTTACATTGTAAAATAAAATTGTCTTCCAGAAAACTAAAATATAAAACAACTTGATAATAGTACATGGTTGCTAATTATTTACAAACTCACTTTAAAAACTCAAAATCGAAGATTGTGCCATTTTCCCCTAAATCTAATTCTAGATCTTGAAATCTTTGATTATGTTGAAATTGTTTTCTCCTGCATGAACTATTGATACAAAGTTTTCTCATTAAAATATAATTTGTTCAGGCAAGGTCACAACATAAATTTGCTTTATAAGCTTGAATATATAGTACACACATTTGAAAAGTACATGTTTGTTATTCTCAACACTCAGAACTTTGTATTAGGCAGTGGTTTCCATCATATTTGCTCTGGCAATTGTTTCTTAAAAGTGTTTAATTTTTTTGTTTTCTCCACACAGAGGGGGAAATGGCACCCCTACCCCCCTCATATCTCTGCTTCAGAAAGAGTCTGAAACTGCAATAACCAAAATGATAAACTAGTGAGGAAAAAAGCCCACTCAAATTGATAGGTTCCAGATTCCTTAACTCAGCTATTTCAGACTAATTTTAGGTGTGAATAGCTCATAAGTGGTATTCTTTCATGCCACATATGTCCGATTTATGATTTTTTAAAACATAATTGCTGTAAACGTGGGCAGTACGCAGCCTTCATATAGGTTCTGATAGGAATAATTGAGTAAATTTCCCACTTTGCCTTACTAAATTACACATTATCTTACACTGCGTAATGTGGTGAATCTGGTGCTCATTTGAAAAGGAAGGAGGTACTTTTCAGACGAGCTTGTGTTTTGAAGACTGTTGGGGAACGGAATGAGAAGTCAGCATAATGGTACTTCCAGTTTCCTTTTCTGGCCCCGCCACAGGATGGACGCAGTAAGAAGGTCAGAGAGAGAGGGGGTGTTCCAGGGAGAGGGAAGGGGACCTGGTAGCACTGTTGACATTTTGACTTTGCTCCACTGGTGGGTTGACATGCTCCAGGTGGTTCTTAGGCACTATTAAGTTTGAAAGCCACTGGTCTGTGTTAGTTGTAGGACAGTTAGAACTTGACAGGAAAGTGTTGCATATCCACAATATCTTGAAAGAAAAATTATATTTAGTAACTATTTGAGATAAAGTAGAAAGCCTGAAATGTACATATTGAGGTTTGGAGTGTGAGAATATCTCCTAAAGAGGGAGCTGCCCCTGAAGTGGTGTATTTTTATTTGTAGGCAAGGTTTAGCAAGAATGATGAGGCATGTTTATGACATAAAGGATACCATGAGACATTCATTTGAAATTAATTCCAGAGATAAGAGATAGGAAAGAGTTTTAGAAACATCCGTCAACTCAGGACAAGGTTTAAGATAGAGCTCGGAATCCAACCCATCTTAACACTTGCCACTTATGATTCTGACCTCTAATTATACATAAAAATGGCCACTTTTATAGTGGATTGTAGTTTTTGGAATCACCTAGTCCAGTAGTTCCTTCTCTGGGTTGTTTTGGGGATTCAGTATTTATTTATCACCGTAACTTACAAGAATGTCATACTCTTACGGAGAATTAGTTGTTAAATAGCTAAGAAAAAATGATGTAAATTACTTTCAGGCCATAGTTATTTCGCTTGAAAGATTTAAAACTATGCAGAAGAAAGTAGAATCTTAATATTGCTACCTTCCCTCTAAAAGAGTACTGAATCGGATTAGGAGATAGGAAGAAAAGAAGTATTTACAGCAAAGAAAGTATCTGTGCCAAGACATTCAGAGGGCTGGTTTGTAAAGACCTGCCACAAAGGAAAATAAAATTTCCTTCCTGCTTGTCTCATTATCATCTGAAAAGTTCTCAGAAAGTATAAAAACACCTTATGAAAGTCTTGTTCTTTTTTGATAAATGTGTGATTTAGAAATAATGTTTTCAGTAAGAGCTTCTCATATTCTCTGCAGTGTTTAATGTTGACTGGACTGTGGTATCCATCTCCAGAGGAAATAAAATCACTTAAATTGTTTTAATCTTAAATACTTTATACTGTGTGCTAAATCTTCTATTATGAATATTACCAGCACTGGAAAATATTACCTGTTAAAAGTACCCCCCCCCGGCCCCAGATACATAACTTCTCAGAGCTCCCCATTTTCTCATTCATAAAATTTGTTACTTGTTGGAAAGGGACTATAGTGTGATAGTCAGCCTCAAATGTTTTATAAACTTCCTGTTTGAAATAAGCCATCCTTCCCTATTCATTAAAATTAATCAAGAGGAAAGTTTATTTATTGTGGGATGGTTTTACTGTGTTGGTTTTACTGTCTTTCTTATTTTTATCTGTAGAAAGTTCACCCAAAACATATTGCTTTGGTCATCATCATTTTGCACTATTGTGAACTAGACTTTTCATATTTAACACATATTTCCTGGGGAATAAAATTTGTTATTCTTTTTTTCTTTTGAGATGACTTGGAAATTGAGTGTATTTGACATGTAGTACTGTAAGTAACGATGGATTTGATTCAGTATGCTCCCTTTAATTAGCATTCACCCAAGGCCATTAATAATTTGATTGCCCTAACAACTCCTGTCTAGCAAGCATATGCAGAATAAGTACTAAGTGGTACATACTATAGTTAGTTGTATATAACAGAACCTGATGCAGTGTTAATTTTAGAAGAGCTAAGCTGGTTTGCATCTGTTAAATTTTCCTTCCCCCCATCTGCTCCCCCTTTGTATCACTTGACTCTCCTGTAGTTATTCACAGGGTTTTTTTTCCTAAAGAAAGAAATTGTTCCTGGCAATTATTTGTGAACTTTGTGGCACCCGTCTTTCTTGTTGCTTTGCTTTTAAGATGAAATTTTATTTTGCTTAAATTATGTATTTGGTTTAGGGGAGAATTCTGGATTCTAGATTTAACTGTCATCTGTTACATGTTTAGGAACTCAGTAACATATTTATGGTGAACTTGAATGTTAAATGCTATGAAACGGTTGCATCTTATGATTGAAAACTAACTGGAAAATGCAAAAACAACATGTGCTTGTTACTGAGTAATTTTCTAGATTGTGATTCTGAGTACTGTTATTTTTAAAAATCCTCATGTTTTTAGAACTAAGATTCATCTTGCCATGTAGTCTCCATTTATGAGAAGGTGATGATATATGTAGGCTTAAAGCATTTGCTTCATGAAAGATCGTCTTGTCTCTACTGCACCCCACTTCTTTCCACTGTTTCCTAATCGTTTCAAAGGGATATTGTGTCTCCTAGTAAATAGGCCTTGTACCACACCACTTCTTCTGACATGATGCTTACTTAAAATGTTATATTTGCTTTTAAGATCACACATCAAACACACACTTAATGTGGAAATCTAAACATGATCATAGTGGGCACAAACTAACCTGAATGTTTATATATAACATTAAGGGTCTGACTTATAACACCAAAGAGCCCATTCATTTGTCTTTTTCGTTTAGTGACTTTGTATTAACCCGAACAACGGGCAGTAAAATATCAGCAATAAAATGACAGTGTAGTTTCTCTTGACTCAGAACTGGGCTAGATAAACATTCCTTCCTACATATGCCCTGCTGGTGCCATTTATAAACAGATTTTTACATCAGGCTGGATGGACTTAGGTTAAACTGGCTATCAGTAATGTGCCTCTAGCCGTGAAGAATGGGAGTGAGGGGAGCTCAGCATCTGGTATGTCCACCGTGAGTCTTTCTTTCAATTTTTATGAGTAGGTGGTCAGTTATAAAAGTGTAAGTAGGTATATAGTTTTGCTTTATAATAAAATAAAATATGCAGTAACATTGATTTGACACACAGAGTTGTTTTACACATGACTCCTTAGCAACAAACAGCAAGCAGTTGTCATAAATGCTGGTAATTACTACACTTTTATACTTCCAAATCAGTTTTTCTCCTCTTTTTGTAAGCTGACTATTTTTTGCTGATAAAGGAAATTCCTATTACACATTCCTACTTACATACTTGTTAAAAAACAAAGGTCCTTTAATAGTTGCCAAACGGAGAACTTGTTC
The DNA here is from genome assembly GCF_002837175.3 of Physeter macrocephalus. Classification (NCBI taxonomy): domain Eukaryota; kingdom Metazoa; phylum Chordata; class Mammalia; order Artiodactyla; family Physeteridae; genus Physeter; species Physeter macrocephalus. Next base: position 70,380,400 of record NC_041214.2, on the reverse strand, counting down.
AATCTTAATAGTAATCTTTTTGTTTTTTTTTAGGAATAGCCAGCATAGCAAGGGTATAAAGAAACATATAAATTGCTGATGGCATTATAAATTTGTACAATTTTTTGGAAAAGCAATTTGGCAATCATGAGCTTCCTTTAAAATGCTGATGTCCCCTTCTACTTTTGAGGGACTCCATCATAAGGAGAAAAACATATATATGTATATGGCAAAAGCCTATACACTTAGATATTTGAGGTAAGAGTCTTTTTATTTTGTTTTTTTTTTTTTTTTTTTGCGGTCCACGGGCCTCTCACTGTTGTGGCCTCTCCCGTTGCGGAGCACAGGCTCCGGACGGGCAGCCTC
>NC_041214.2:70321256-70379201 GCF_002837175.3 Physeter macrocephalus | reverse complement strand
TCTTCCCGGACCGGGACACGAACCCGTGTCCCCTGCATCGGCAGGCGGACTCTCAACCACTGCGCCACCAGGGAAGCCCAAGAGTCTTTTTAAATAGTGAATATTGGGAAAGTCCAAATGTCCAGCCATAGGATGAATAATTTACTAAGTACATTTATTGGCTGAATATTATAATAAAATTATTTCAGAAAATATAATTCATATCAGATGTTCATAATTATATACATATATATTTTTTAAGGGCACAAAACTGTATATAGCCAGTGTATTGTGCTGGAAAGAAGGAAATAAAAACAGTTGTATTTGGGTTTTGGTATTGTAATTTTTTCTTCTTCTTTCCTTTTTTTTAAGTGCTAGGTCTAACTCTTCAACATACGAGGTCCCCTATAGCATTTTTTCCTCTACTTCTTTTTACCTTTTCTAAAACCTTTAAGCATTTAAGTAGGGAACTTTTTATAGTAAACAAAGCTCTGGGTCTGTAGGACAGAATTGGAAACAGATTTGGGGGCACGGGAGTGTTATGGTGATGGAAGCAGGGATATAACTTTCTGGGCTTTTCTGACCTGAAGCTTAAAAAGGACTTTGGATAAATTAGACTGCTTCCAGACCAGGGCACTGTGCTGTGATAGTAGTTAAGCTTTGCATTTCCCGGTCCCCCCCAGACACCCCCTTGTTCAGACCCCCTACACCATAACCGTGTTCAGGGCCCCTTTTCATGGTCCTGTATTCTCAATTTGCAAAGTAGACAGGCTCTAGAGGACTTGACTTCCCTTTGAGAATATAATCCCTGTCATCCCAAGGGAAAGCACTCCTGAAACAAGCAATATGTAGAAAATGGTTGTCTTGTGACCTCATTTCGTGCATGGTCTCAAGGGTAACTCCACATAGACCCCCTACCACTGCTGGTCTTTATCACTGAATGTCACTCAATTACTGTATACTGAACTTTGTGGTTTTCAGCCTTACTCCTCTCTGGAATTCCTTTTCTACCCCCCAAATCTTAATCACGCTAGTGAATGTGTAGAATATTTGATTACAAAATCTTTATACAGAGTATTATTTATATCAGATTTGCTTCTACCCCTGGAAAGAAGGGATGCTGTATTAGGCAAGCAGGCTAGACTTCAGCATTTCACAGATTTAAGTTGATCCTTTTTGCCTTTTACCATGTAGATCAAAAGTTGTCCCTGAAAAAGTATTGCCTGTATATATATTTACAGATAAATGCAAATAAATATATTTTGGCATAACCCAGTTCAGATTTTAGTTTCTCAGGGGAGATTTAAGTCATATGTTTTTTCTGGATGCATAGATTTCCTGTTGTGCTAAGATAAATTATAGTAGAATTGCATTCTGATTTAACAAATGTTTTTTGAGCACTAGTGTAATTAGGTGACATCTAGTTTCCCAGAATTGAAAGATTACTAGACATAAACCCCATCCTCAGGCAGCCCAGTCTGTTAGTTATATACATACACACTACCCGTAGATGCTATACATATACAGATTATAGGGTTAGCCTAGAAGAGAATGGTCAACCCTGGAGCAGTGAAGAAAGGGCTTCACCTCTGTTCACATAGGTGAGAAGAGCACAGGAACGCAGAAGGCCCAAAGGCATGGGGTAGCGCGATATATTCTAGGTGTTACCTTGTAGTTGGCAGTCGCTTGAATTTAGTGTGCATTGGGAAGAGTGGGAGGGTGGAATTGGGGAGATGAGCCTGGAGAGATGGGTAGGGTCAAGATTACAAAAGTAACTGTGTGCCACACTTAGGAGTTTGGCCTTGATTATGAAAGCCAAAAGGATCATTGAAAGTACTCAGGAAAGGAGTGGTATGATCAGTTTTTCTGGTTTGTCTTTAAACATACTTTGTTTTTTAAAATTTATTTTATTTATTTATTTTTGGCTGTGTTGGGTCTTCGTTGCTGCGTGCGGGTCCTTCTCTAGTTGTGGCAAGCAGGGGCTACTCTTCATTGCAGTGTGCGGGCTTCTCATTGCGGTGGCTTCTCTTGTTGCGGAGCACAGGCTCTAGGCGCGCGGGCTTCAGTAGTTGTGGTGCACGGGCTTAGTTGCTCCGCGGCATGTGGGATCTTCCTGGGCCAGGGATCGAACCCGTGTCTCCTTCATTGGCAGGTGGATTCTTAACCACTGCTCCACCAGGGAAGCCCAGCATGATCAGTTTTTGTTTTACAAGTAGTAGTCTGGCTATAGTGTAGCAAGCGTACTGGACTGGGGAAGAGAGGAAAGGAACTTATGACAGCAGTAGTCCAGGCAGAGGATGATGGGGGACTAAATTCCACATTCTGGCAGAAAGGGAAAGCTGATGACAAGGACCAGAGAGGGAGGATTGATAGGATTTGGCAAAATGGTGGAATGCCAGGGGCTGAGGTGGAAGTTAGGATGACCTTCAGGTATAGCAAAGTAAGGTGAGAAATTTCTAAGGAAAAAGAAGTTTTAGGGAGGGGAAGAAGAAGAAGAGTAGTTTTGAACATAATGATTTTAAGCTGTCGTGTAATGCTGTAACTAGAAATAAAGAAAAAGTTATAGTTGAATTCAGCATGTATTTAAGCAGAGCATTTAAGTATGGACCTTCTTTAGGGTATACATTATCAGTAAGTGCCAAAACAGTGCTAATGACCACTTTAGGGTTGTTTTCTTGCTATTTGAGAACATTCTAAGCACATACGTAATAACTTGAGATGGCAGTGAGCACCTGATCTCACAAAACAAATTCGGGATATAGGCAACATTCTAGCCAAAAATCGACATCGTTCTACCTGCAACTCTTAGGATATTCTTTGATGTAAGTTTGAACTCTACCATCTAATTAAACAGGGTTAAATGTAATTAATGATTATTTAAATTGTACTTAGGAGTTGGAGTACAGAAATCATAGACTCTGCTACAATTTAGAAGGCTTATGAAGATCAAAATAACTTGCTAATAAAGAGTCTTAATGTTTCATGCACTACTGATGCCACTTTATAATACCCTGAGATGAAACAAGAACAATGATGTAGTCTTTTATTTTCTGTTAATAAACAGGAGCTCACTCTGACTTAACTTTATCCTTGACCATATTCTAACTGTTCAGTAGGATTGGGAGAATGCCGTGGTGATGGCCATGGTCCCTGAATGAATCCTTATTTTCTATGTGACTTTTCACATCTGCTAATTCAGATAATAGAGTAATAAAAGTATATGTGTGTGCATGGTATAGGCCCTCTATAAGTGATATCATCTATCTTGAAGTCTTTTTAAATCCCTAAGCCACTTGGCTGTTTAGCTTTATTTTTCTATTATGATCTACTGCAGAATTTATTTGGGGAGGGATATGAAATTGAGAACAGGAGTCTCCAACCTCACTGCTCATGGATTTCACTGCTGTATCTCTCACCCTTTCTTCCCATCCTTCCCAGTCTTTTTTCTCAGCTTCCTATCCTGGTGATCTGGAGTCTACTCACGCTCAAGTAGTTGTGGGTTTCCTGACAGGGACAGTGCAAAATGGTGCATTTTTTATTTGTATGTTTCTTAGCCTTCCTTGTGAGCTCAGGTTAAGTTGCAGACTGTACATGCGTTTAATAATGATCTTGTCTGTGGGCGAAATCAAGAAGTCAAAATTCAAGTCTTAAAGGTAACATCTTTTTACTTCTCACTATGGGTATTTACAGGAATGGTTAGGTGTCCCAAAGAGGTAAGGAAGGAGCACCCCTAAGGAAAATCAACCTTGGTGTACTTTGGCTCTCTATTAACCAATTAAAGTTTCTCCTAGCCACATGCTATTTGTGAGCCCACAGTATTTTATTATAGACTGTTCGTAAGTGCCGCAAGGAGCCTGAGAGTGGGAGCACAAAATGGAAAAAGACATGGACTGAGCACTAAACAGCTAGGATAGACAGGCTAGATATCACATTATATGGATTAAATTAGTTTAACCAAGATCCAAATAAGCTCATGTTCATTTACTTTATTTAGTATGAAAGTTTCTTAACATTCTGTACAGATGTAGAATTGAATTATTTAAAATACATTAATGACAGTTACTATTTAATGATAAGCTCTGCAGAGGATGATAATGTTGGTAAAGAAAATAACCACCCTTGGGTCTATCAGTTTACTAGAATTTTACTTTTGAATTTGGACTCGACTTTAGTTTAAAAAAAACAAGGCCAGTGTAAAGAGATTTTTGTTATGTGACTGTTTTGGTTTAAGTATTTCAAATTAAAATTAAAGAATTGTTGGACAATCAAATTGGATTTTCACTTGCCAACTGTTCATTTTCTAAAGCTTTCATTTAGATGGGTTATTACTAAGTAGCAAAGAATTAGTAACATTTTTTTAACACTTAATCATACATACAATGAAATTTAAGCATACAAATTATTTTTCATTATTAAATTTCAGTTTTCATTCCTTATATTAGTTTGCTTTTAATTTCCTAAGTAGTTTTTTTAATAACCTGCAAAATGTTGCATTTATAAGATTTGTGATGATTTGTATATAAAAATTTAAATATACTACAGAAATATTAAATGTCAGTATACCTTGGGCTAAATTATCTTGAGTGAAGCAGTTGAGTGACATGGTCTACAAAGGCCTTTTTCCAGTTTTAAAGTTTGATACTATTTGTTGAGGAAAATTATGTGCCACCATTATGTAATTAAGGTGAAAAGGAAAATACATAAAGGTTAACTTGTTTGGATTTTGATACTTATTTTGTTTAAAAACATATTTGACCTTAGCTAACAGTCTGGGATTTCAGATGGGTGGAATGTGGTTTTGAAAGACTGTAGAGGTCTCTCATTTGTGTCACATAGCATGTTGCCACTTGGAGAATAAATTGTTATACCTTTTCTTTTGCTTTCAGGATTTTCTCATTCAGCGTTCACCTTTGGTATAGAAAGCCATATCAGTCAGTCTAACATAAATGGTGCCCTCGTCCCACCTGCTGCATTGATTTCTATCATCCAGAAAGGTCTACAGTATGTAGAGGCAGAAGTTAGTATTAATGAGGTAAGGAAGACTTAGTTCAAATACTGATTCTTACTCCTAAATGTTTCCTTCAGTATCTGATATCTTGCTTACTCATTCATTATCTGACTTCAGCTTCACCAGGTAAACAAGTTTGAAGGACATTATTCCGAATGTGGTGGTCAGGTCATACAGCCAAGGCATGTTGGCTCCCAACTATAAGAGCCATTATCTTACTTCTCTTTACATGGTTTTTATAAGTATACAGTAAGAAATAATTTTCTTTAAAATAAGAAAATTGTGCTGTGGCATACTGAGAGCATAATTGATTGAGAAATTAGAAATTCTCAGGTTATTTGGTTATAACTGATTTTGGAAGGAAGTTTATAATTAAAGACAACTCTTGATACTATTACCTAGGTCTGTATGGTATAGGCAGTTTAACTCATACGTCAGCCAACTATGACCCATGAGCCGAATCCTGTCTTGCTCGTTTTTGTAAAGTTTGCCTGGGGTGCAGCCATGCTCCTTCATTTTCATAGTATCTGGCTGCTTTTGTGCCACCGTGGCAGCATTGAGCGGTTGTGACAGAGACCTTATGATCTGCAAAGCCCAGAATATTTACTCTCTAGTCTTATACAGAAAGAGTTTGCAAACCCTGGTGTAGCTGAAAATTTTCATATGTGGTCAGGATTTATGATAAGTGGAGCTTTTTTACCTTATTTTCATTTCAGAAATTAACATATCCCCCTTACCTCTTGCAGGTATTTTAAAAACTGAAGCATCTATGTTTTTTACGTCACTATTTATTACTATAATTATAGTCTGTTAAATTGATTATTTTTTCGTTTCCTCATCTCTATAACTGAAAAATCCACTAATACTAAATTAGAAGTGTCCTCATTGTCTTTTAGCACTTTCTCTCCCAACAGTATCCTTTATTGCAGAGGATGATAAACAATTTGTACCAGTGGCCAGAGATGAAGTCTCATTTTTTCTGAAAATTTTTTTGTAGATTTAATATAGTACTCCACAATGTAGCTGTATTGGTTTTAATATTTTTAAGTTACTTACAAGTTTAAATACTTTCTCCTACTCCTCAAATACTCCATTACAATTGGCAGTTGAGAAAGATGTGCTGTGTTTTGTAACTCGGAGCAGCCCATCACACCACTGTAGATTATCAATAGTGCATGTTCACTAGCTTAACTGAGCCAGGCTTCACATGTGCATATTCCTATCTAATATGCACTGTTTCTATTTCTGACTTGCTCTGTATCTGTGTCTCTTCTTGTGCTTGCTGAAGAACTCATTTTGAACTTCCGAATATCAGTGAGAGGAGCTTTGGAAAATTATAGCAACTTGATAAAATTAAAGAGCATTAGCCTGTGAGTTATGGCGGTACTTCTCAAATGTTAGTGTGCATAAGACTCCCCCAGAGAGCTTGTTAAAACAGGGATTCCCGAGCCCTTCAGAGATTTTGATTCTGTAGGTTTGAATCTACATTTATAACAAGTTACCAGGCGATGGTGGGAGTGTTGGTCTTTTGATTGTGCTTTCAATAGCACCAGTTAACAGATTCCAGCTGCCATTGACTAGCTGTGGAACTGCAAGTCTTTAACCTTGTGGTGCTCATATTTCAACATTAGTAAAATGAGATGCTTGTATAATGTAATATCTGATGTATATTTCTGTTATAATATTTTAATCAAATCACAAGAAACTTAAGTTCAACAAAGCTATTTTAAAAGTTTTTAGTTTTAAAGAAGTATTGACTATTTACTAAAATGTGGCACCAAATCTCTTATCATTGTATGAACTATTCCATATTGCTTTTGACTAACAGAACTTTGCAATATAATTAATAAGCCTTTTTTATCATACAGGCCTACTTTTTTTATTCCTTTGAAAATTTCAGCTTTAATCTGTGCAGCATTTAACAATATGACCTCTGTGAGGAGGATTTAAGCAGCTGTTTGCGGTGCATTTTGTAGGTTCCTTTTTCCCTCCTGATTACTTTCCTTCTTACATGCATTCAGAAAATTATCTGAAAGTATTTTTTCTTGGAATGAAGATTTACATTTCTGCTGTTGACTTCTATGAATACAAATTACTCTAAATGTGTTACCTTTGATTTTTCTTCTCACAATTTTTCAAATCCAGGATGGTACCTTGTTTGATGGTCGACCAATAGAGTCTCTGTCACTGATAGATGCCGTAATGCCTGATGTAGTACAAACAAGACAACAAGCTTACAGAGATAAACTTGCACAGCAACAAGCAGCAGCTGCTGCAGCTGCCGCAGCTGCAACAAACCAACAAGGATCTGCAAAAAATGGAGAAAACACAGCAAATGGGGAGGAGAATGGAGCACATACTATAGCAAGTGAGCTGAGAGAAGAATTTTTTTTAGTTCCTTTGCAGAAAAAATATTTGCTTTATGGGGATGCCTCATTTTAGCTGAAATAACATTATCTATTTCATTTTTGCAACTTGTTCCCCTAACTTGTATCACACAATTCAGATTTTTAATGCCTAAAGCTCCATAAAGCTAGATTTACTTTCATGGATTTTATTTTCTTTTTTAAATATTTAGAAACTATTTTTCTATTGTTAAGTGAATTTCATTTCTGCGTTTCATTTCTAAATATAATCTGTAACACTAGTCATTAACAAAAACAATGAAGCTTTGACATGGAGATATAAAGGCAACCGTGATGTTATATGAATGATACCAGCAACCCCTACTGGCAGAAACTCAGAGCAGTGTTGGCATCGATTATACTTAATTCAAAACATTTTCTCATTTTAGCTATGTTTGGGTCTAACCTCCTTTCACAGTCTTCCTCTATTCCTGCTCCCTGCGAACCCCATCTCTGAACACAAACTTAGATGCACATCTCTTTTTGAAAAAAGTATGTTCATACTTAACTAAAGATAGGAATTTATTTTTCATGTGATAAATAACTGTGTAGTCATTTTCACCATTACCTGACATAGTGGAGGAAAAAAAGTTACACTATATTATGAAGGAGATATTTGCTAGTTAAGAATTCTTCTTTTCTCCAGTATGTTGTAATATTACCTAACTGGAATTTTCCATTTATTTCTTATGATGCAGATAATCATACTGATATGATGGAAGTGGATGGGGATGTTGAAATCCCTCCTAATAAAGCAGTTGTGTTACGGGGCCATGAATCTGAAGTTTTCATCTGTGCCTGGAACCCCGTTAGTGACCTCTTGGCATCAGGGTACGTTTCTCAAAGTGAAACTAAAATGGATTTCTGAAAGTATCTTACTGAAATATTGCATATTTTATAAATACATTACGTACATTTTCAGGTTTTTGTTGTTGCTTATTTGTGGTCATTTTGCCTCTGTAAACCTTTATTTCTTCATAAAGTAATCTTAGAAGTTTTAATCTTAGAAGTTACTACCTCAGGAGTGTTTGGGGGGCCCACCCCCAAAATGGAGACTGAGAAAAACACTGGAAATGGAAATCCATCCCTGATAGTCTAGTTTTTATTTGCCTTATTAATATAGAATGTAAATTTGTTGCCTTGATTCTGGAATACTTGAGAATATCATGAGGATTTAAAATATGTTGCATACTTTATAGGTCTGGAGACTCAACAGCAAGAATATGGAATCTTAGTGAAAATAGCACTAGTGGCTCCACACAGTTAGTACTTAGACATTGTATACGAGAAGGAGGGCAAGATGTCCCAAGCAACAAGGATGTGACATCTCTAGATTGGAATGTGAGTATCACTGTACTGTCCATGATGGATGTAGTTACTAATATACTTAACCTCTCTGAGCCTCAGACTAATGGCAGGGCATGTCAGTTTGTTCATATATTTTTGGATTTCACTGATAAGAACAACAGACTAGAAGTCCCCACCCCCAAATGTGTTAAAAACAAAGACTGGCCCTTGAGCACTCAGACCACGGTTCATCTTCCAGCTCCTCAGTTTATCTAGCTGTAGAACCTTTGTGTAACTGGTGGTCAGTCACTCTGTACTTCATTTTCGTCACATGTAAAGTAGAAGTGTAATGGTCCTATGTAAATGAAGTAATAGATGAAAATCAATAACAGGCACATACTGAGTTAACTACTGAGTCCTTTGTTGTGGGTATAAGAGAAATCTATATAATAAAAACATTCTTATTTTCTCATTTTGCTGTGAACTGATGAAAACTTCATCGCCAGCGGCCTTTTAGGAACCATTTGTCTAGATTACAAGCTTTATCCTAGCTGTAGGAATCTTATAATTCTCTGATTCTATATGTGATTCAACATCTTTGACTACTCTGACTTACCAGGAAGTTTGATTTCATTATTGATAAAGCTTCACCCTTTCAGTTTCAAATACAAGATTAACAGCTTTGTTTGTTTCCATTCCCATGATTACTTTGTGGAAAATTAGCATTTTTAAAGTTTTTATACCATTTCCTTTATTCCATGTTGCCTTTTTTCTTCCTTATAACTTTGCATCCATTTTTTAACAACCCCCCACTGCACCACCTACCCCGCCCCCCAATTCTAAGAAGCCTCTTAGACTATATCAGTGTTACCAAGAATTTTAGGGGTCAACTGTCCTTTCCTTAGCAAGTGGAAATCCTTTCCTTCTCTGGCCTCTGTTTAACAACTTTTTGTGGGGCTTTCCAAAGAATCTTCCAAATCTCATTCCAGGAAATGAGATCTATCTTTTAAAATGATTACGCTAGCTAAAGTTCTGTTTCTATGAAATTTTTCCAGATTTCATAGGTAAGTTTTTTTAGTGTTCTTAGTTCTAAATTTCCAGCAATGTATTTATCCTTCCCCTCCTATAAAGTTGAGAATTCTAAAAATGAAAAGAGGTTTAGCACATTTCAGTATTATTTGATTGTAGGGTCAAAACTAAGAATTATCTTCTTAATATGGGACCTTACTGTATCGCAGGTCAAAGGCGTTACAGCCTGCTTAAGCTGTTTGGCTCAGAGACCGTGTTAATTTAATGAAATTTATAGCTTACACTGAAAAGGATGGTTAACAAATGGTTTGTTGAGCTTGGTGTTTCTGAACTGCAAGTTAAAGTTTTTAAAAGTGTGGACTTTTCAAAGATTTATTATTCACTATGAACTTAAATCTTCTGCTAAAAGGGGAAAATGTTACTGTTGATTAATGGCTCATTTCCATGATTAAAGCAAAAGCCTGTGAGATATCTGATCTTCAAAGTATTCTTTTTCCTACCTTAGCGGTCCATGATGTAAAACATTTGGGGACCATTAGTTTAAAGGAAACTTTCCATTGTGCAGAGTCTGGAAATAAGCTTTTGCTGTTGGCTTCGACATTGCTCCCTCTTCCTGAGATAGAACTAGAGGGGATTTCCAAATCCTAGCAGAACTGCGTCTACAGCCCCTAGAACCAGCATTTGTCTGTCACTTACCTGCACAGCTAGATGGCTTGAGAGGTCTGAAAAAGGTGATCTTGTTTTCAGTGCCCTACCAAAAAGCATCAAAAAGTACTGAGTAAGGCAGGATTTCATTCTGTCTCTCCAGTAGTGTTTAATCGTCCCAGCAGTAGTCTGTAATGTACTCTGTAACTTGCATTTCCATAGAATAAGTTAGATCTTATCAAGTCCTTCTGTTATACCATTTTTCAAGGCACAGTAGAGGAATATAAGGTTAGAGAAAATGGTATGGATTTCTTCTCATGGTACAGTAGTTCCTGACAGTTGGTACTCACTTCATTAACTGTAAAGTCAGCCTACACTCTTTTCCGGCTGTTTTTCTTGTGTTTTTTGTTTTTTGTTTTTTTTGCGGTACGTGGGCCTCTCACTGTTGTGGCCTCTCCCGTTGCGGAGCACAGGCTCCGGACGCGCAGGCTCAGCGGCCATGGCTCACGGACCCAGCCGCTCCGCGGCATGCGGGATCTTCCCGGACCGGGGCACGAACCCGCGTCCCCTGCATCGGCAGGAGGACTCTCAACCACTGCACCACCAGGGAAGCCCCTTGTATTGCTATTTTTATTGGTAAGGATTTCATATTGGGAAAGAATTAACAAAAGAAAGAAACATTTAGTCATACTTAAGAATCTGATCATCTGAAACAACAATATTGTTTGGAACATACATACACACACACACACACACAGTTTAGACAGTAAAAGATTTAGAGGGAGGATCATATAAAAACTTCTAATAGTAATGAAATATTTTGGAAGATTTTGCTTTTTACTTTTATAAAAGCATCATAAGATTATGATTTTGATGTCCTTCCCAATCCACCCTCCCCACCCCCATCTTTAGTCATGTGCATCTATGAGAATGCAGTAGACCTTAGCTTACATAAGAGTGATGTTGATTCTGCTCCAGAGCAGTTCCTGCCATTCTTGAGATTTGGGTATGAGGCTTGCACACTGACTGAATGCTGCCAAAATACTAGCTTCACAGCAATAAAGGGTGTTTTATAGGCCTTTTGTGGCACTTCCAAATAGACAAAGCTGAAGATTTTGAAGCAGAGAATGTCACGGATTTGCTGTACTTAGGATTTAAACATAATATATTTTAATAAAAATTAAACAACCTTTCTGGATTATATAATTGAAAGAAATGTGTTTCTCTGACAGAGTGAAGGTACACTTCTAGCAACTGGTTCCTACGATGGGTTTGCCAGAATATGGACTAAAGATGGTAAATGAAGTTTTTTTGTTTTTTTTTTTTCATTTGTTGGTATTGTTGATCTAAGTTATAAAGCTTAAAGTAATTTTAATGTTTTTCCTTTTGAATATTAGGTAACCTTGCTAGCACCTTGGGGCAGCATAAAGGCCCTATATTTGCATTAAAATGGAATAAGAAAGGAAATTTCATCCTAAGTGCTGGAGTAGACAAGGTAAAAAGAATATTTAACTTCTGTAAAGGTTAATTTGTTAAAGAGTATAATTGAAAGTAATGTTTTTCTCTGCTAATCACATAAACAAGAAAACATTCATATTTGGGAAATTCATATATAAATTTATGATAGGAATAGTAATGCTTTCTTAGATTTTCTGTCAGCTCATTCCTGAATCTACTCATTCAGATGCCCTTTATTCTTTATCTGTATGACCACTCCTCATTTTTCGGGAATTTGAGCCATAATGAATGTCATACATCCTATACTTTTTGCCTCCCTTCTACAGTTTCTAGTTAATCTCATCAGTGAGTATGGCTCTGGAGAGGTTTCATGGGAAATCTTAGAGCCAGTCTGTTAGCTGAACTCCTAATGTTTAATTGAAAATGTAAGAAATGCCAGATCTTTCCAACTCTTTTCACCTAACAGGACTGGTAAATATGGATAGGTTGAAATCATGGCCTTCTTTCTCCTTCATTTTCTTAAGTTACTGCCTTTACCACACCTCCCAAAATGAATACAGATTTAAGATTATTTTAATACAGGAAAGTACACACTCAGAGTTAACTGTATATTGTCAAAAAGGGAAGTAGAAAAATAAGGAAGAAAAATGAAGGAGGCCAGGAATGGGAGGGAAGTGCCCTATTAATAGTTACTGCTAGTCTACATACAATATTTTATGACCCCAAAGTTATAAAATTAGTGATGGGAGGGTATTAAAGGAATTGTGAATATATCTATTCAGATTTATATGTCATACTTTGATGTAATTTAAAAGACATTGTTTTACTTATTGTCAGAATTCAAGCTGCCTTTTATAGGTAAATGTGAGCATTAAAAATCTTAATATTGGGAATTAACTGATTACTTTATTAACCAAAAATTTGCCTCCTTATAGCTAAGCAGCTATAAAAATCTTACATTAAATACACTATTGCAATGGAGTTTCTTAAGCAATCTAATATAATGTCTGGTACTTTCTAGACAACAGTAATTGTTGTTTGAAGTAAGTTGACTGATAAAAAAAGTCACCAGGGAAAAATTAAACTGCTTAATAGTCATCCCTTCCCTCCCCTTCCCCCGAAGTGGAATATAGCCTCATTGTACTAAAGGTAAATGTTAAAAAATTAAATTAAATGCACTCTGACATTTCATATTGCTTTAATATAATTAGGCATCTAATTTATGCATCTATGATAAACTCTTTCTACCTTCTTAGCAGTATATTTTTCTTTTCTATCTCAGACTACAATTATTTGGGATGCACATACTGGTGAAGCCAAACAACAATTTCCTTTTCATTCAGGTAAATCTTCACAATTTACATGAGAATTAGAACTTTCTTCTGTTTTTCTAATTAAACTTGCAATAGCATATAATTCATCTAAAATCTTGAAATATCCAATATCAGTCTTGTTACTAGTCCGTTGAGTTGATGTTCTTTGACTTTCAGATAGTTAATTGTCAGAGGATCATCAAACGTTTTCTGTGAAATGTACCATAAAAAAGCATTTGCAGCCTAGTGCAATTAGAGTTGGTAATATTTAATGGTAAGAACATAGGTTTTTAGGGCTTCCCTCGTGGCGCAGTGGTTAAGAATCCGCCTGCCAATGCAGGGGACACGGGTTCGAGCCCTGGTCTGGGAAGATCCCACATGCCGCGGAGCAACTAAGCCCGTGCGCCACAACTGCCGAGCCTGCACTCTAGAGCCTGTGAGCCACAACTTCTGAAGCCTGTGCGCCTATAGCCCGTGCTCCACAAGAGAAGCCACCGCAATGAGAAGCCTGCGCACTGCAACAAAGAGTAGCCCCTGCTGGCCACAACTAGAGAAAGCCCGCGCACGGCAACGAAGACCCAATGATGCCAAAAATAAATAAATAAAATAAATAAATTAAAAAAAAAAAAAGAACATAGGTTTTTGAGTCAGGAGGTCTAGGTGTGAATGTCAGTTCCACCCCACTTAACAAGCTTTAAGATTGAGCATGTCCTTGAACGTTTCTGAGCCTTACTTTCTCTATCTGTAAATGAGGGATAAAAATAATACCATTTGTTAAGAGCATAAGACATATATATGAAAATACTGCATAAACTCCTACAAATTTAGATATTGTCATTTTTCATTTTGGATTTATGTATCTAAATCAGTCCACCTGTTTACCTAAAATAAAAATTATTAGGCTTTCCTGGTAGTGTTGGAACTTTGGTGCTTTAGATGTTTTTCTCTTTTAAGAAGTAAATAATAATTTTCTCTTTTAATTAAATAATTTTAAATACTTATACCAGATAAATATGATCCCCAAAATAGTGTGCTTCGTTCTCCATGATATACGGCCATGCAACAGGGCATACATCCTGATGTGTAGAGACACCTGGATTTTAGTACCTGTACTCTTGTGCAGCCTAGAACTTTTGTGCCTACTTTCAGGGAGGTTCCAGAGGACAGGAACTGATGTTGAAGTGGAACAAGTTGCCTAATAACTATTAGAACAGTAGTTTTAGTACTGCCTGATTTAATTGCATTTTGCAAGATTTTGTTGTGGCTGGGTAGAGTTTTGCATTGGAGGCTGACTTAAGTAGCTCTGGTTATTTTCAAATCTTCGGTAACATACTTTTTACAAACAGCCAATGGCACAGTGTTACCATTAAAATTGAAATATACAGCTTCTGGCATTTTGCTTTTTTTGTATTTCTCTATTTAGTGTGATTAAACAAGCCAAATAAGGTACAAAAATTATTTTTCAGTAGTATCTGAGTAACATAATTTTGCAAGTATTATGTTAAACATTTCAGCTTAACACTTACCACATTAATAAGCATTTACACGTCAGTTTTTGTTTACCTGTTTTAATCCCGTTTCACCTTTGCTTCTAGTCCTCACCCAGATGGAATTCTCTTAGCCCTCTGGCTGTTCTGCCTAAAGTTTCTCCTACATCCTAGGAGTGATGGAAAATTGAAATAAGTGTGTGTGTGGCACTGTTACTAGCTGCTATATAATGTGTACCACCTTTGTGTTGGAGATGATGCTCTTTATATACATGATCCCGTTTAGTCTTGGCTACAGCCCAATGAGGTAGATGGTGTTGAAGTCATTTTACAAATAAATAACATTTTTACCCATGGTATTCTTTCCTGTCATGCTTTTTTGGTTTTTAAAACGGCTTTATTGAGGTATAATTTGGTGTAAAATTATCTATACATATTTACATTGCACAGTGTGATATATTTTGACATGTATATGTATACACACACACACACACACACACACATCCATCACTGAAACACCACACTCAAGACAGTACATCTGTTAGCTTCAAAAGTTTCCCCAGGTAGCCACTGATAGTCTTTCTGCACCAGAAACTAGTTTACATTATATCAATAGAATCACACAGTATGTATTCTTTTTGTGTCTGATTTCTTTCACTCTGCATAATTATTTTGCATTTCTTTTGATTTATGAGTAGTATTCTATTATGTTGATATACCAGTTTGTTTATCCATTTACCTGTTGAAGCAAATTTGAGTTGTTTCCAGGTTTTAGCTATTACAAATAAAACTGCTGTCAACATTCATGTGCTTATCTTTTTATGAACTTGTGTTTTCATTTCTCTGTGTAATGACCTAGGAAAGTTATGGCTAGATATATAGTAGGTCTGTGTTTAACTTGTTAATAAACTGCCCAACTGTTTTCCAAAGTTTATGTTTTCCAAACTGGTTTACATTCTCAACAGCAGTGGGTATTCCAGTCCCTCCATTTCCTTGCCAGCACTTGGTATGTGGTCAGTCTTTTTTTTTTTTTTTTTTTTTTTTTTTTTTTTGCGGTATGCGCGCCTCTCACTGCTGTGGCCTCTCCCGTTGCGGAGCACAGGCTCCGGACACGTAGGCTCAGCAGCCATGGCTCACGGGCCCAGCCGCTCAGCAGCATGTGGGATCTTCCCGGACCGGGGCATGAACCCGTGTCCCCTGCATCGGCAGGCGGATTCTCAACCACTGCGCCACCAGGGAAGCCTGGTCAGTCTTTTTAATTGTAGCCACCCTAATGAGCATGTAGTCATATCTCACTGTGGTTTTCATTTTCATTTCCTAATGACTAATGATGTTGAGCATCTTGTCATGGTTTAATTTACCACCTGTATGTCTCCTTTGGTGAAGAATCTGTTCAAATCTTTGGATTTTTAATTTAACTTTGTTGTTTTCTTATTATTGAGTCTTGTGAACTCTTTATATATTCTGGATACAAGTCTTATCAAGTATTTACAAATATTGTCTCATAGTCTGTGGATTGTCTCTATTATTTTGACAGTGTGCCTCAGAGATCAGATATTATTAATGTTGATGAATTCCTTAATTTATTAATTTGTTCTTTTATGTATCGTGCTTTCAGTATCAATCTAATATGCTCTTTTTCTTTTTGCTTGATGTAGAACTTGGGGTCACTGATTTGAGACCTTTCTGCTTTTCTAATGGGGATATTTAGTGCTATAAATTACTTCTAACTACTACTTAGTGACATCTCACAATTTTTCAAATGTGTTTTCATTCAGTTCAAAATACTTTCTGGAGTAATTTTGATTCCTTCTTTGACCCATGGGTTATTTAGAAGTGTGTTAATTTCTGAGTATTTGGAAAAATTTTAAAGATCTTTGTAATATTGCTTTCTAATTTAATTCCATTGTTCTCATAAATGTCATTTAGGTCAAGTTGTTTGATAATGTTCAAATCTTTTATGGCCTTTACTGATTATTCTGTCTACTTATACCATCTGTTACTGAGAGAGGGGTATTGAAATCATCAACAATAATTGGAAAATACAATAATTTCTATTTTCTTTGAAGCTCTGTCAATTTTTGCTTTATGTGTTTTGAAACAATGTTATTAGGGGCATGAATGTTTAGGAATGTTGCAACCTCGTGTTGAATTGACCGCTTTATCATTTTGTTAGTGACCTTTTTTTTTTTTTTTTCCATTTTATTTTTTGTGCTCTGAAATCTACTTTGTCTCATATTAATGTAGCCTTTCCAGTTTTCTTTTGGTTAGTGTTGGCATGGTATATATTTCTCCATGCTTTTACTTTTCATCTATTAATTTTGTTATATTTGATGTGTATTTTATGTAGGCATCATATATTGCTTGTTCATTCAGTATCAACGTCTGCCTTTTAATGGCAATGTTTAGGCTATTTACATTTAATGTGATTATTGATAATGATTGCATTTAATCATATTTCTATTTATCTCATCTTTTGCTATTTTTCTGCTTCCATTTGGATTAATTGAATATTTGTATGATTACATTTTTCTTCCTTTGGTGGGTTATTAACTGTAAATCTTTTATTATAATGGTTGCCTTGGGATTTATAGTACAGGTCTTTAACTTACCACCATCTACCTTCAAGTGATATTTTAAAGGGGTTAAATAATAAAATACTTTACCCATAGTTACCATTTCCAACTCTTCATTCCTTTGCACAGATACGTAGTTTCATCTGGTATCATTTATTTCCTGCCTGAACTGCTTTAACATTCCTTATAGTGTAAATCTTATGTTGATGAATTCTTTTTGTTGGTATTAAGAAGTCGTCATTTCACCTTCATTACTGAACGATATTTTTGTTGGGTATAGAATTCTGGGGTTGACAGGGTTTTTTTCTTTCAGTACTTTAAAGAAAATGTTGCTCTGTCCTCTTATTTTCAGTTTGAACTTGCTACCATTTTCATCCTTATTATTCTTGTCTTGTTTTCTCTGGCTGCTTTTAAGATTTTTCTCCTTATAACTGATTTTGTGCAATTTGCATATGTTGTGCCTTGGTTTAGTTTTCTTTATGTCTTTTGTCCTTGGAGCTTCTTGGAGTTCTTCGTTCATAGTTTTCTTCAGATTTGAAAATTTTTTTTCCATTATTCTTTAAAAAATATTCTACCCCCTCCCCACATTTTTTTAAACTTGAAATTCTGGTTATGTTTAGTAGTCTGCTTGATGTCCCGTAATACACTGATGTGCTGTTCATTTTTTTACCCAGTCTTTTTTTTTTTTCATAATCTCTGCTGTTTTCAAGTTCACACATCTTTTCTTCTGCAGCATCTAATCTACAGTTCATTCCATCCAGTATGTTTTTTATCTCACATGTTTGTTTTAATCTCTAGAAGTTTGATTTAGGTCTTTTTTACATCTTCCATGTTGCTATTTAACTATTTGAACAAATCATATATAGTTGCAAGTGCTTTAATGTCTAGGTCAGTTTTTATTTTTTGATTTTTCTCTTCATTTTGATCATATTTTCCTGCATCTTTGTATGCCTTGTTATTTTGATTGGAAGTGAGGCATTTTGAATTTTATGTCATTGGTTGCTGGATATTTCTGTATTCTTATAAGTATTTGTGGATTTATTCTGGGACATAGTTAAATTACTTGGAAAAGGTTTGATCCTTTTGGGTCATGCTTGTAAGATTTGTTAAATGGCAGTGAAACAGTGCTCAGCGTAGGGCTATTTATTTCCCGGTACTGAGGCAAGAACCTAGATGTACTCTAACCAGTGTTCCATGAATCAAAAGGTTTTCTAGTCTGGTGGATTTAGACACTGTTCCCAGTCTTGAGTATCAGGCATTGTTTCTTCTAATTCTTTTGAGTGGTTCTTTCCCAGGTCTCACCTAGTATCTTCAGATACTTGTGCTGATTAGTACTCAGCTAATTGTGTGAATAGGGCCCACTGCAGGTCTTTAGAATTCTTTCTCTGCATAGCTCTGTCCCTTCTAGTATTGTGAATTCTAGCTGCCTTCAGTTTTCCAGATTTTGAGCTTTATCTCTTCCGCTCAGGAATTTCATTAATCTCTTCCTAGGGAGATTCCTCTTCCCTGTGCCAAGATCTGGACATTTTTCCAGATCATATGCTTGAGCAGTTACAGAGGCACATTGTTGGTTGATTTCCCTTCTCTCAAGGACCACGGTCCTTTATTGCCTGGTGCCCAGAGTTCTGAACTATTATTTCATATATTTTGTAATTTTTTGGTTGTTTTGGGCAGGAGGTAAATTTGGTCCCTGTTACTCCATCTTGATCAGGAATGAAAGTCTACCATGCTTTTTAAATTACCATATTTTAATTCCTGTACTGTATTTTTGTCCATATACACTCTTACATAAAGCATAAATCATGATTATAGATGAGTTAACCACTTCATATTCATTAGGATGGCTATAAAACATAACAGTGTTCATGATGATGCGGAGAAATTAGAATCCTTGTACTTTGCTAGTAGGTATGTAAAATAGTACAGTCGTTGTGGAAAACAGTATGACAGTTCCTCAGAAAGCTAAATAGAGTTACCGTATGACCCAGCAATTCTACTCCTAGGTAATTGAATTGAAGGCAGGGACTTGAACAAATTCATGTCTGTCAATGTTCATAGCAGCATTTTTCACAGTAGCCAAAGGGTAGGAACCAACCCACTGTCCATTAGCAGATGAGTGGAAAAACAGAATGGGTCTCTGTATACAATGGATTATTATTCATGGATTATTATTCAGCCATAAAAAGGAATGAAGTTCTGATACATGCTACGACACCAGAGAATTTGTACATGTTATGCTAAGTGAAATAAACCAGACATAAAAGGACAAAGAGTATGATTCTACATGAGTAGAATCTAGAATCAGTCTAGAGTATGATTCTAGATATTTCAAGAGTATGAAATGTCTAGAATAGGCAAATTCATAGAGACAAACGTAAAGATTCAAGGTTACAGAGGCTGGGAGGAGGGGGAAATGGAGAGTTACTGCTTAATGGTTACAGAGTTTCTGTTTGGGGTGATGAACTTTTGAAAATAGTGGTGATGACTGTACAACATTGTGAATGTAATTGATACAACTGAATTGTACAGTTAATTAAATGACAAATGTTATGTATGACCACAGTATTTTAAAATTATTAATGTAATATACTAAAAACCATTGAATTGTATACTTTAAATGGATGAAATTTATGGTATATGAATTATATCTCAATGAAGCTTTAAAAAAAAAAAAAAGCAAATGAATATTAAATGCCTTTTTTCCCTTCCCTCATAGGTTTGTTACCTTTCTAAATTGTGAAGGATGCATGGGTTAACCAAAAAATAAATCAGAATTGGAGGGCGCAGAAATTGAATCTTAGCTCCAGGAAATTTTTTTTTTTTTTTTTTTGGCTGCACTGCATGGCTTGTGGGATCCTTGTTCCCCAGTCAGGGATCGAACCGTGCCCCTTGCAGTGGAAGCACGGAGTCCTAACCACTGAACCGCCAGGGAATTCCAGCTCCAGGAATTTAAAAGATTTTGTAACCCTAGGCAAATTAACTTTTCTTAGCCTCTTTCATCATGTTTAAAATGACACTAGTAATAGTAAGCACATCTCTCACATATTACCTTCATAAAAATACATTTTATGTTAAAGATGTGTTTTTATCCCAAAGAACTTGTATTACCTAGACTCAATTTATTTTTTGAATTTTATTTTATTTTTTTATACAGCAGGTTCTTATTATTTATTTTATACATAGTAGTGTATACATGTCAATTCCAATCTCCCAATTCATCACACCACCACCCCCACGCCCCCACCCCCCTGTGCTTTCCCCCCTTGGTGTCCATATGTTTGGTCTCTACATCTGCATCTCTATTTCTGCCTTGCAAACTGGTTCATTTGTACCATTTTTCTAGATTCCACATATATGCATTAAATATGATATTTATTTTTCTCTTTCTGACTTACTTCACTCTGTATGACAGTATCTAGGTCCATCCACCTATCTACAAATGACCCAATTTCATTCCTTTTTATGGCTGAGTAATATTCCATTGTATATATGTACCACATCTTCTTTATCCATTTGTCTGTCAGTGGGCATTTAGGTTGCTTCCGTGTCCTGGCTATTGTGAATAGTGCTGCAGTGAACATTGGGGTGCATGTGTCTTTTTGAATTATGGTTTTCTCTGGGTATATGCCCAGTAGTGGGATTGCTGGGTCATATGGTAATTCTATTTTTAGTTTTTTAAGGAACCTTCATATTGTTTTCCATAGTGGCTGTTTCAGTTTACATTCCCACCAACAGTGCAAGAAGGCTCTCTTTTCTCCACACCCTCTCCAGCATTTGTTGTTTGTAGATTTTTTGATGATGCCCATTCTAACTGGTGTGAGGTAGGAATAAATATAAAGTAAGGAGGTATGGGTTCTTAGATTATACCAGTCTGTTATCATTGTATCTTATGAGCCAGGCATATCACAGAAGTATTAATCACATAACTCATATGGCACCATTCCCCAGCTTCCTCCACTTATCTTTACCTGGTTATACAATTTGTTTTTGTTTTGTTCTGAACCTATCGGTATATTTGTTTGAATGCTGTTTCAAATGTTCTCAGCCTCCTATTTAACATTTTGCAGATGACTCTCCACCAAATTAACACCCTGGTGGAGCATGACAGGATACTTGGCTTTCTTCATAGCATTTTGTTATACTTTTAATTGTCCTTTAAATTAGTTAGATTTTCAGGCCTCCCCCCCCACCACTTCTTAACAGTATAACAGTATTTACCAAAGGAACATTTTGTTAAAATTGTTTTTTTAAAATTATATCTTAATGCCTTTTTGACCAGAGATGTATTACAGCCACAGGCGTTAGTTTCTACAAAAATCCCCAGGTCAGTAATGTGTTAAGTAATATTTACTGTGAAAATGAAGGTGTTGTCACTGAATCCAGTTCCAAGGCACAAAAACAAAATCTAAACCAGGTAATCCAAGAAAGGGAGCATAATACAAGGAAACAGTTGCGGAAGTACTGGAAGAGTGAAAAATAGAGGAGGATGAGGTAACTCAGAGTTTAACAACTGCAGTAAACCTAAGACTGTAGAGAAGAAGATAGGATCCAACTACCCACTGGGGATGGGAACCTCCAAGGAGAGGCTGCCTGGCAAGAATAGGTACTGTGGAGCAATCATAGTCACTGCCAAAGACCCAGTCTGAAAGAGGGAGGACCACAGAAATTGCCTGTCTACCTTCTTTCTCCTGACCTTGGACTCTCGACAGTGTCTTCCACTGAATGAGCCCATCTGGAAACCTGCAGGCACAGAGGCCTGGGATATGTAATTTGCAAGAGTCAGCCCCCTGCATGCAGAGCATAGCAGGGCAAAGTGTGGTGAGAATGGACTGAAGATAAGCTGTCAGATGAATAGGATGGTCGTCTACATTGCTCTAAGAAGTTGTGATGCACACAAACAGCAGCAAATCAAACATAGTGCTGATCACAGTGGGCCTGTATTTTTGTTCACTGACTGATTCAGTTAGGATTCTCCCAGAAGCTGGATAGGAAGGAGGGAAGGAGCCGAGAAAGGGAGCAGTTGCTGGTGAAGAAGATCCAGGCTCAACCTGATCCAGGCAGGGCTCTGGAGTGTTTGTTGCACCTCAGGGTTTTCCTCATCTAGAGCCAAGTGTGCTTTGTTTTTGAATCTCACCTTTTCCCCCAACTACCTCCTGCCTACTCTAAATCCAGTGTTTTTGATATGCTTCTATTGCTTAACCCAATTACTTGCTACATTACCTTAATCTGCATTGCTAATTATAGAGAGGCTTTGCACTTTGCACCAGGGGAAAATGAAAGAATCTTTAATCATATCAGAGCTAAAATAAATATTAAATGCCAGCCAGCTTTTGGGCCTCTGAGGTTTTAAATTCAATGATGTAGATTTTAAGAGGTATTTGACAAGAATCACTTAGAAGAAAAATGTATTTGCGAATCATGCAGTATTCCATTTATCAGTTGAGTAGACAGTGGAAATGATACTTATTCAGTGTAACGTTTGTCTAACTTGTAAGTTACAAAGTATTTTCCATACATATAATCTAACTTGATTTTCACAATATCCTTGGGTACTAAGCTTAAAGGTTTTATCCCCATTTTAAAATTATTTTTTATTTTTTTAATTTTTATAGATTTATTTATTATTTATGGCTGTGTTGGGTCTTCGTTGCTGCGCACGGGCTTTTTTTTATTTTCTAGTTGTGGCGAGCGGGGGCCACTCTTTGTTGTGGTGCGTGGGCTTCTCATTGCGGTGGCTTCTCTTGTTGCGGAGCACAGGCTCTAGGCGCATGGGCTCAGTAGTTGTGGCTCACGGGCTCTAGCGCTCAGGATCAGTAGTGGTGGTGCAAGGGCTTAGTTTGCTCCGTGGCATGTGGGATCTCCCTGGATGGGATCGAACCCCTGTCCCCTGCATTGGCAGGCAGATTCTTAACCACTGTGCTACCATGGAAGTCCCCACATTTTTTTTAGAAGAGAAAAATAGCATGAGAGGTGACTTGCTTAGGGCCCACTAGTTAGGGAGTAGCAAAACAAGGCTTCTTATCCATTGAACACTCACAGAATTTCAGAAACAAAAGGAAGTGTAGCATCACATTTAATTTTATCAATTTGCAAATGAGGAACCAAGAATCCAGTGCTAGTAATTTACAGGGCAAGCTCTCAGGAACCCTCATCTCCTGGTGACCAGGCCAGTGTACTTTCTGTTAGGCTGTGTCTCACATGGAGACAACCAAACTGAAATGTATTAATATTTGTAATATTTAAGTACCGTAATTTTAAAAATTCTATTAATACTATAAAAAGTATAAAGTAAAATATTTTAAGTTCCTATTAGCATACTTAATGTCTAACCATGGTTTAAAACTAAAGCTCCTAGATTTCAGTACATGTGGAATGAATGCAAACCTTGCCTGTTTTTCTTTTCAGCTCCAGCATTGGATGTTGATTGGCAGAGCAACAACACGTTTGCTTCTTGTAGTACAGATATGTGCATTCATGTCTGTAAGTTAGGACAAGACAGACCTATTAAAACATTCCAGGGACACACGGTGAGAAATCTTTTTTTCCCTCCTTTAAAGTGATTATGATGAATAAGTAATGTTTCAGAGTGGTTTTGAAGTATGCATGTTTAATACCCAAAGAACAACCAAGTCTATGAAATGAAAATGTGAATGTTCACTGTTATTTTTAGAATGAAGTAAATGCTATCAAATGGGACCCAACTGGCAATCTCCTGGCATCCTGTTCTGATGACATGACTTTAAAGGTAATTCAGATAGTGGGGAGAAATGGGGTTGAGGAGTTACACAGTGTGGCTGCTCTGGCTGTTTTAAGATTGTTTAGAATGTCTCTCTTATAGTTGGGAATTATGATACTGAGGTTTGTGCTATTATAAATTGTCTTCACTATTAGGGAGTCATATATTGGTACAATTAAAGGTTATTTGCACATGTAAGGATCTGACTCATAGGTAGCAAAGATCTTTGTAGGATTCATGGATTTGACTGAAATTCTGAGAATTGTGTTAATTGGATTTTGCTGTGGTGTGAGTATATATCACCCTTTCTGGGAAACTGATACATAGTAGATATATAGCTTAATTGGTGAGTGAGTATAGTTGACATGTCAGTATTCACATCTCAGTATGAATTTATGTTTTTCTTGTTGCATAACTAAAAGCAAAAACTAACACCTAGCACCTACGCATATGACATACCAAAATTAAAGGAGAAAGGCATTTTGAGACAAAGAACAACATAATACTAATCTTCAAAATTAATGAAGCTTGCACCCTATGCTTCACCATGTTAACTGTATGAAAATAATTTATCTTTGACTTTACAGTGCCAGTGACTGCAGACGTGATGACCCTTATAGATAGGATAATCATGAAGGAAAACTGCTTTTCCTCTTCCCATGAACAGACTAAATGTAACCTTGGTAACCTGGTGGTTTTTTTCCTTAAATACCTGCTGTGTTTTTAGTTAGATAGTTTTTTCAAGCCTGGACTCCTTTGTAAACGTTGCTGGTAAAAATGCTTTTCTTCACGCTCTTGTTTGTGAGATTACTTTGCGTGCACATGCATTATGCTTATAAAATGAAAAATTTCTTCTGAAACAGAGTATGGCACATACGAGGCAATGAAGGAAGGCCGGTGGCTATAGAGAGCCTACTGTCAGGGACTGAGTTGCAGCTAGAGGGAGAAGTTTAAATTAGAAAGTGTTAGAGAGCTTTTTTTAGTTCTAAGAATAATAAAAGGTCATAGAATTTTAAAGCAGAAGCTAGAAGGATGGATAATGTCTAGTGAAGCCATATTTTGAGAACAAGGAACAGCAGATGAGTGAGAAGATTATGTCCAGCTTGGACAGTGCCTTTGAGTCATGCAAGTGGAGGTGCCAGATCGGTCTGATGCTCAGAGAACAATTCTAAGCCTGACATAAAAAATTTGGGAATTCTCAATAGGTGGGTAGTCATTCAAAGCCATGGGCATGGACAAAATTGTGTAGGTAGAAATGTACAGAGTAAAAGAAGAGGAAAGCTTAAAAAAGTCTTAAGAAACTCTAGCATTTAGCAGCTCAAGAGGAATGAGACTCCAAAAGGAAATTGGAATGACCTCAGTGGAAACAGTGTGTAGAGAGAAGAGTATTTCAAGGGAGGCGATGGATGAGAGTGGTCAGTGTTACCAGTGCTATCGAAAGCTTACATGAAATTTCAATATGTTTTGGAAACATACCTTTTGGATTTATTTACATGGAGTTATATATACCTAGGATACAAAAACATGATGTTATTGCTTCATTATCTCATTAGTTTTATTGCAGAAGTGTGAAGCACAGCTAATTTTTGTTTCTTTGTTGGTACTTGGGTTTGCTGTATGTGTGTTTGTATTTGGCAAGGTTTCCCCCCATGTCTTTACTGAATGATTTTGTTAGAAATACTGTTGGTGTAGGTTTCTCTTAATTTTTGCTCAAAAATAATATGAATTATTTTTTAACCTGTATACATAGGCATGTTTTCAACTCTAGAAAGACGTATTCTCTACTCACCATTTTAACTTTACTGCTTTGTTACTTTTCACGGTTTCTTGTATGTGAATCATTTACAATTTCTGAATTTTATATGGGAAGAATACTTGACATGAGATCTACTCTTAACAGATTTTTAAGTGCACAAAACAAGTGATATTGTCCGTAAGCACAATGCAGTGAGGCAGATCTCTAGAGCTGAGATTTTATGCTTGTTGATTAGCAGCCCCTCCCTGCGACCCCACCACCTCTGGCAACCACCATTCTTTTTTTTTTTTTCTTTTCCATTATGTTTTTTTTTCTTTTTTACACCAGTAATTTATTTTTTATTTGTATAACATCTTTATTGGAGTATAATTGCTTTACAATGAGTGGTGTGTTAGTTTCTGTCCTTTATGGTTTATTATAGGATACTGAACAGAGTTTCCTGTGCTATACTGTAGGACCTTGCTGTTTATCCCCACCATTCTTTTCTTTGCTTTTATGAGTTTGACTCTTAGATATATCATGTAAATGGAATCATGCAACATTCGTCCTTAAAATTTATCCATGTTGTCACATATTGCAGGATTTCCCCATATGTTAAGGCTGAATAATACTCCATTGTATATGTATGTATTTTCTTCATCCATTCATCCATTGATAGGCACTTAGGATGTTTCCATATCTTGGCTTTTATGAATAATGCTGCAGTGAACAAGGGCATACAGATGCCCCTCAAGATCCTGATTTCGATTTTTTTTTTATAAATACCCAGAAGTGGAATTGCTGGATCATATATAGTGGTAGTTGTTAGAATTTGGGGGAGCACCTCCATACTATTTTTCATAGTGGCTACACCATTTTGCATTCATTTATCAACAGTTTACAAGGTTTCCAATTTCTCCATAACCTTGACAACATTAAAAAAAATTTTAATAGCCATCCTAACAGTTGTGAAGTGGTATCTCATAGTTTTGATTTTCATTTCCCTGATGATCAGTGACATTGGGCATCTCTTCATACACCGCCTATTGGCCATTTGTGTATCTTCTTTGGAGAAATGTCTGTTCAAGTCCTTTGTCCAGTTTTAAATTGGGTTATTGGGTTTTTTGCTGTTGAGTTGTAGGGTTTCCTTACGTATTTTGGAAATTAACTCCTTATTGCATATATGGTTTGCAGTATTTTCTCTCATTCCATAGTTTGCCCTTTTACTTTATTGATTGTTTCCTTTGCTGTGCAGAAACTTTTTAATTGTATGTAGTACCACTTGCTTTTTTTTTTTTCCTTTGCTTTGCTTTCGTTGCCTATGCTTTGGTGTCAATATGAATCATTATATTTATCTGTATGTTGCTTATCTATTTTCCTGATTGCAAAATAGTTCCTGATTCTAAATTCTAAGAGGAATTTATAATGTAGATCTTTTATTTTAAAGGACAGCATAAAAGCTAATGCTTTAAACATTGTAGGATCATTAACTGAGGAACTTACTGAATGTTGAAGTTTGTACCATCTGAAGCTATCAAAAGTAATCTTAGAACTACAGTTAATTGAATCCTGAAGCCTCAGAATAGTGAATATTTAGAAAGGACTTGAAGCTAATTCATCATTTTTGAAAGATAAATATTAAATATATTCTACATTTTAATTTATTTGTATATATTCTCTTGATCTCTATTATTGTTCTGGTTACACCGCTATATTTTGGACTGGCAAGATAATATTATAAAAGTACCCTTTGTATGGAAAAATAATTACATCCATTTTTCCTTTTTGCTTAGATATGGAGTATGAAACAAGACAACTGTGTCCATGATTTGCAAGCACATAATAAAGAAATTTATACTATCAAGTGGAGTCCAACAGGGCCAGGGACAAATAATCCAAATGCCAACCTCATGTTAGCAAGGTAACATTTCTGTTTTGCTTTTCCTTTATGAGTCTTTTACAAAGAAAACCTCTTATAAATATGACAGAAAATTAGGAAAAATTCCATGAAATGGGAATGTATCCTACAAGGAATATTTTTTTTTAATGGGAACCTTTAGACACAGAGTTTTATTATTATTTCAGGTCATAATGGCTGTTTGTATCTGGAGATATCAATTAATTTACGGATAATATCAAATATTGATTAAAACCTAAGTAATTGAGGCATAATGCAATGAAGTTTTTTCAGCATTAAAAAAAATAAGTTAAAAACATATTTAATGTAGCATTTCAAAACCGTGGGTCAATATAAAGGAGTTATTTAAAGAGTAAAGGAATGCAGTGAATTAGCTCACTTATGTTTTCCAGTTTACAGACTTGGAGATGCCCTTAATGAAGCTGCCATTTCTCCGATTAGCTTTGTTTCCAGAACACTTTCTTCCTAACAGCACAGTCTGCTTCTCATGAGGAATTCGTGGCTAGCTATTAGGAATGGCTGAATATTGTAGATTGGGGGTGGGGCTGAGAGTATTTCATTACTTATAAAATCTTTTTTTTTCTCCCTTGTCAGTGCATCCTTTGATTCTACTGTTAGATTATGGGATGTAGACCGAGGAATTTGCATCCATACTCTGACAAAACACCAAGAGCCTGTGTACAGTGTAGCTTTCAGTCCTGATGGCAGGTATCTGGCGAGTGGTTCTTTTGACAAATGTGTGCACATCTGGAACACACAGGTATGTCCCAAGTTATTTAAATAGTCAAGTATTCTTATATTAGTAAGAAGCATTTGTCTAAACAAAATTTTTTTTTTAGTTTTGGTTGTCATTCCTTTTGTGTCATTAATTCAGTTCTTTGTTTTTATATGAGCACTTTTTTGGGGGAATTTACAGCTAAGTAAAGATAGAAACCAGCTGAAGTGAGATTTTCATAATATGGATGAAAATTTAGAGTCTCTTGTTTTATTTTTTCCAACAGTTTTGCAGACATGAAATGTGAGAGTTTAAGATGCATTTATTTAGATAAATGATACCATTTCTTTATTTTCTAAAAGAATTGTCTTCGGAGAAGGTATATATGAGCAGTTAAAAAAATGTGTTAAAGGACAAGGTTTTAAGATTGAGCACATAATTTATCAGAAACGAACTTAAAACTATGTATCACCTTTTTAGGGACAATGCTACAGAGATCCTTTCTTAAAAATGGAGAAACAGTTTTGTTGCTTTCATTATTTTAATCTTTTCAGTGTTTTAGTTTTTACATGCCAAATACTTTTTCTTTAATATCAGTCACGTGACTCTCCCTGCCCCACCCCCTGTTCAAAAATCAGATCTTTGCTGCTTGTATTATATGCACAATAAGTTATTGTGGGTTGTTTTCTCTTTGTGTTGCTGACCACCATAGTTGCTCAGCCTATTTTGCATAAATCATCATTTTCCCATATTATTTTTGATTAAGTTATACATTCAAATGGTCTCTAACACCCTCCCCCCATTATAAAAAGGTATACACTGAGAAGTTTTGCTCCCATTTTTTTTTTGATCTTCTACAGATAACTATTTTTATTGGTTTCTCTTTCATTCTTCTTGAGGTTTTTTGTAAATAAAAGCATTATGATTCTTTCATTTTATACTCCCACTGTTTTATTTTTTCATTTATATTATACTCCCTTAGAATTGGTGTTTTTATGTATGGTGTGAGGTATAGTTCTAATTCTTTCTTTGTGGATCGCCAGTTTTCTTGGCACTATTTACTGTCCCTTCACTGTTTCAGAATGTCACTTCTTTCATATGCTACGTTCTTGTATAGTTTGTTCATAGATTTTCTTGTATTCCATTGATTGATACATTTGTATGTACCTGCATTGTTAGTTTAATTTTCATTTACATTAAATAATTATTAAATTTTTAAGTAATATATTTTTTTTTTTTTTTTTTTTTTTGTGGTATGCGGGCCTCCCTCGGCTGCGGCCTCTCCCGTTGCGGAGCACAGGCTCCGGAGCGCAGGCCCAGCGGCCATGGCTCACGGGCCCAGCAGCTCCGCGGCACGTGGGATCCTCCCAGACGGGGGCGCGAACCCGGTTCCCCTGCATCGGCAGGCGGACGCGCAACCACTGCGCCACCAGGGAAGCCCTGTTAGTTTAATTTTAATGACTGTAACTTTGTTATTCCCCCTCATTAAGTCTTTTTTTTCCTTCAGTAGAGTTTTATAATTTCTTCATAAAGATCTTCTTTAATTTCTTCATAAGGATCTTCTTTTTTACAAAATGTATTCTGAGATGCCTTATGGATTTTACTGTTACTGTGTATAGCATGTTTTAAAAAATAATATTCCTTTTACTTACTGGTGGTTGCTCATGTTTGGAACATTATGAATTTTGGCATGTTGATGTTGACTCCATCAAACCTGCTGAGCTCTCTCATTACGTCTAATTCCTTCCCGGCTTGCAGGATCTTAGTTCCCCGACCAGGGATTGAACCCATGCCCCCTGCAGTGGAAGCATGGAGTCCTAACCACTGGGCCATCAGGGAATTCCCAATCTTTCTGTTTTGATTGAATAGCAGAGGCTTTATAGATAATCTGCTGGTTGTATACATTTTCCATCACTCATTTACTCCATTTTGAGTAAATTAATTTAAAATAAAATTTGGGTATAGAACTGTAGAGTTCTAAGGGAAGATACTGCTAGACTTCTAAGGGCATTTGAGTAACCATACTGTTTTGTTGTATCACTATTGTGTATCAAAATGTCATTTTACTTTTTTTCTTTTAAGTTTGAAAATAGCAAAATACATCTTGTGAGTTTTCAGTGCAGGAAAAAGTAATTTTTTTGTCAGTATGTACATCTAGTTTTTTCTTTCATTACTTGGATGATATGTTACCTAAGCATTTGACAGTTAAATTATTACAGTCTGGTCAGAACACAGGTTTGAATAGATGCTGAGGATCCTTTGGCTTTTGTTAATGTGATAGCTCTGGCTTGTTGACCATGCTGTTTCAGTTCAATTATAGCCTGATTCAAGCTTAGAAATTGGTAAGTACTATTGAAAGACAGTGTTGGTTTTTAACCCCAAAGTTGACAATCCTGTAGATTTAACTCTCTATACAACAGCCTATCTTAGATCTCGTTGGCGCTACTCCATTCTCTTCTAATTAACTGTAGATACTCAAGGCCTCCTGTACTCGTGCTTTTTTTTTTTTTTTTTTTTTTGTGGTATGCGGGCCTCCCTCTGCTGTGGCCTCTCCCGCTGCGGAGCACAGGCTCCGGACGCGCAGGCTCAGCCGCTCTGCGGCATGTGGGATCCTCCCAGACCGGGGCGCAAACCCGGTTCCCCTGCATCGGCAGGCGGACGCGCAACCACTGCGCCACAAGGGAAGCCCCGTGCTTTTTCATTAATCTTTTAAATTGTGAGAAATTTTAGGTAGCAGGGAAAGAACAGTTGAGACTTCCCATTGTGATCTTCTAGCTTAGTGATTAGCTTAGGGCTGGCTGTCTCAGAAGGTTATGTCTTGGTGCCATGTTGTGTTTAGGTAGTTCTGCTACTTCCAGTTTGAGTTTTTTAGTTCACCATGCAGCTGAGAGATACTTTTCTGGTTTGTCAGGACAGAACACCAGAAGCATATTTTTCATTATTTTTCATTTCTCACAGCAGAACCTCTGACCTTTGCCCTGTTTAATAACTGGTTTCCTAGGAGAATACATTTTTGTACTAAGTTTCAGTTATTGAATGGCAGCTGAATGATTTTGGTTTCCATTGCCAAAGGAATAAAATAATTGAGTTATGAGTCAGCTAAATTGATGATGAAATTGGTAGTGTTCCTGGTTGTACTTTGTTTTCTTTTAACTTAAAAACATCTTTCAATAGTAATGTACATATGCTCTTTTAGCTTCTTTTATAATTCTCTTAGCTTAGGGGCACTTCTAGGGTCAAAGAAACCAAAGATACCTTAGCTAAGAATGGTTATCAATACTGGAGAAGCCGTGTGTGTGTGTATGTGTGTGTGTGTGTGTGTGTATGATCTGTTGAGAGCAGGCTAGTGCTGTCTATTTGTAAAAGGATGATCATTTTACGTTTCTGGCATTTCAGAACTTGTTTATTTTGAAGTTGAAGCTAAATCCTATATTGGAGTGCTAGAAATAAAGCCATATAATATTTTTACCTCAGTATTTGGACATATATAATAATATATTATTTTTAAGATTCCGCTTCTCATTATTTTAGACAGGTGCTCTAGTTCACAGCTATAGGGGAACAGGTGGAATTTTTGAAGTTTGTTGGAATGCAGCAGGAGACAAGGTTGGAGCCAGTGCATCAGATGGTTCAGTAAGTATATAATGAAGTGTTTCCAAAGGGTGTGTGTGTGTGTGTGTGTGTGTGTGTGTGTGTGTGTGTGTGTGTGTGTGTAAGAAAGAGAGAAAGCATAGTGAACAAATGTGGCTTGTTGTGGTAGTGACTACAAAAGTGTTCTTTTTAAAAAATAAACTTTATGATATGGGTATTGACCTTTTTTACTGAAGGCTCTATACTTTTCATGTTCATTTCATTCAAATAATGTAAACAGAATTTAGGCTATCTTTGCCAGAAGAGTGCCTTCATAATCAAGAAATGAACAGTTATTTTTAGTGGAAAACTTCATCACTGAAATTAAGTGTAGCACTGTGAGAGAGACTTGAATTTTTAATGCCTATTTTTGCCTTCTCTTCCTTGCAGAAGAGTGTTGGTGGCCCAGGGAAGGGGAAATAGAGGCAGTTGGGTCTGCATTGAGGAATGTATGATACCAAGAGACTTTCAGGATGAGGTTGGCCATGTATTCACAGAAATACTAGTTATGGCTTCTAAAGTTCTGAAAGCAAAGGGAAGATGGAAAGGGGATAGCTATTAGCTGTTTACTGAAGCAATACCTTAATGTAATCTGTAGTATCTTTCATTAAGATCCAAGAGATAGAAAAATGGTCTATTTTGAGTATATTTTTTCTACTTTTTAATTAACAGAGTAAATCTTCAGCATGTTAGCCATGGTTCTTCCTCTGTAGTATTAGCCCATGGTTGTTAACTCCATCTACTTTCAGACAATTTATCTGATTTCTGTTGGTGCCCATTGCTGTGATTACTTTTGTTTTACCAGTTTCGTGAACTTGGAACTAAGAAATAGATTCCAAACTGTATAAAAATGTACAATGAAATTCTTTAAACACTGGTTGATTATTTTAATTTCTTACAGGTTTGTGTATTAGACCTTCGGAAATAGCGCTACTAGTTGGAAGCCATGGACCGACTATGAATGTGTATATAGCCAAAATGACTGTCCCCGACCCAAGTACTGCTATAGTCCCACTTGAACCATGGCCAGTCCACTACAGCCAAATCTAAGAGAAATATATACATACAGTGTATATAAACAAAATTGCACCCTGAAGATGACAGAATTTTGTCACAGCTTGTGAATTCTGTTCACCAAGTGCTGGAATCTAATCTGCTGTGCCCCTAAAATAGCATTTAGAAGTTTTGGATATGAAAAACAGAAGAGAGAAAAAAATAAGCGTTATAAAAGCAGCCCATACATGTACGAGTTTTTGGATACTAATGACAGCCTTGTTTCTCCCCTTTGAATCAGCAGACACCATGGATTATATTCTTTTTTCCCTTCAATAGTTTAGCAGTTTGTATGTACAGAGAAAACGGACTTAAAAAAACTTGCAGCAGTAGTTTGTTCTTGCTTTTAAACTTTGTTTTTGGTTTAGTTTATGGATGCATGAAGTAAGGGAGTGAATCAGTTTCTTGTTTATATTTTTTTCACCTTTTAAACAAAAAATTCTTAAAAATATTTTAATGCATTCTTTTGAAGAGATAGATGTTTGGTACATTTATGGCTCCCAGAGCATATATTCGATTGGTGCATGTTGTAGAAGGGGGAATTGGAAATTAAATGGAACTATATGACTTTGGTCATGTCAATCTGTAAGACACATCAGTAAAAGGGTATTATGCTCTGTTTTTTGTTTTTGCTTTTGCTTTGTTTTTTTGTTGTGAGTTTTTTTTTTTTTCTCTTTGGTTTTTTTGTTTTGTTTTTTGGTGATGTGGCTTAAATGCAATAGTTTCTTTTTTGGGACATATTTCTGCCAATTAAAGACTAGAAGGGCACAAAAAAATTTTTAATACCATAGAGAAGATGCATAAAAAAAAATCTTCTGATGTCTTGTAGCCATAACTAAATTATGGTTAAAATGTGCACTATTGTGAAAAGGAGCAAAGTAGGTTTGGGTTTTTTTTGTTGTTTATTTGTTTCTTTTGCTTTGTTTTTTAAGAGATTAAAATGTTTCTGGATAAGGATTAGCTTCTCAAAGTGTCCATCATTCTGTGTAGAAGCTTAAATATGTAATGTAACCAAACTCCAGTATTAAAAATCTCTCATGTTATTTTTCTTTTTACAAAGCAAGATAACAACATATAACACTGCCATCACATGGCAAAATGTTTGCTACCTTAGTTTAAAAACAATCTTTAAAACAAAAGACTTGCTTCAAGGTGTTTTCACATAGCAGTGATTCAAAATTTTTTAAAAAGGTATAATTGCACTAACTTCCCTGCTGCTCTAATTCTGCATTTGTGGTACTTGTGACTACATTTTTTCAAATAATAGTTAGATTTAAGCTGCTATGTTTTGTTTTTTCAGTAATCACTACTATATCATGTCTTTTACTCTGTTTATAATATCACATATTTTCTTAAAGGTTATAGGTATCAGATTAAAAACCTCCTGTGCTCATGCAACTAAAAGCTAAAATATACAGATTCTACAAATGATAGCATGGGGCTATGTTTATATGTGTGATTAACAGGGTTTGTCATGATTAATGTAATAATCCAGAAGTGTCGATTTTGAAGAGAATAGTTGTCAAATTTATATCTCAAAGATTTTAATTAAGGAATATCATTTATTATCAAGCTTGGCAAATTTATAACACTGTCACTAATTATTTTGAAGCTTTTACTGCTAAAATTTTAACCTATGTTTTAAGTTTAAGTAGAAACTGATTTAACCCAAGTAATGCAGCTTTGATTTTCAGCATTTGTCATTTTGCTATTTTTACAAAACAGCATTGATTGAAGCAAGTCTTGGTTTTACTAAGGTAGGATAGCATTTGCTATTGGTAAAGAGAATAAATACACTTAATTTCACAATACATTGTTATGTGTACCCCAGTTGTTGTTAGTGGGGACTATGATACTGTAATAATATTTTTTAAAATTTACATCCAGAGAGGCAGTCATTCATGATGGTTTTGTGCCAGCTGTTTTTAGGGTTTTCGATCACATAGATATTTAGAACTATTACCCTGTGACTTATGTAGGAAACCTAATATGCTGAGTATCTGGCACTTGAAATCCTGCTTTTATTGCTGGAGGTCCACATCTGTGGTTGACCTCTGTTGTTGTTTTAAAAAAGTAAATAAAATTTTAAAAATCTGTGCAATAATTTTTAAATGTGCTCCCAGGAATAGACACAAATGTTTTGAGTATGTTTAAGCTGCATTTTCCTTTAGCGATGCATTTGTCAATTGCACTGAATTTAAATCTGAAAGTCAGAGGTGATTATTGATAGTACTTTTTGTATTTTCATATGGACAGTTTATTCATTTGCATACAGTTATTGACTTTTTTTCCCCAACTGATTAAAAGATAGTCATGAAGTTCCGCAGTATAGCTGCC
The DNA here is from genome assembly GCF_002837175.3 of Physeter macrocephalus. Lineage (NCBI taxonomy): Eukaryota > Metazoa > Chordata > Mammalia > Artiodactyla > Physeteridae > Physeter > Physeter macrocephalus. Next base: position 70,343,890 of record NC_041214.2, on the reverse strand, counting down.
AAAATAGACAGCTACATGTTTATGGTGTTGTCATCTTCTCTGTTTTTTGGGGTTTTTTTGTTGTTGTTGTTGTTTGTTTTTTTTTAATCTTTAGCTATTTTACTTAAGCATAATAGCCACAATAGGACATATAAAAGATTATAAATACAGAGCTTTATTATCCTGAAGTCTTGGGTCTTTTAAGTATAAACTATCAGAAAGGTATCCATTTTGTAGGCTTGGGTTCTTTGTGAGCATACAGTTATTTCTTTTTGCTGCTGTTCTCACCATCATCATTGCCTGCTGATGTGCCACTATGCTGCTCCAGTAGACATAAATAAGATTGCCTCTAATTTGAGCAGTAACATGATTATAAGAGACCAAGTTTCACAGCCTGTAAAGTTCTATTTTTGAGGTTCTTGCTTATTTTTCCTTCCTTTTTTTTTCTCTCTAAGAACTTATCTGAAGATCTACAGATTCCAGTAGATTTTCTGTGGTATTCATTATATATCATTGTTGTATAGGCTACTGTAAGAAACTTATAAGGAAAAATAGAAAGGAAAACTTGAATGAATAGAATACTCATTGATTAAAATAGAATAAGGAAAGAGCAGCTGTCACTCTTAAACATCGTAAAGGAATATCTTTTTTCTTCTCCATATAGGAAATCCCCTAAGTTCTTATATTTGTTCCATTCCCAATTTCCTGTAATTGATCAGGTACCATCGGTACCATCATTGACTTTCAAGTGACTTTTAGAAGTGGTTAACTTTTAATTTCCTAATAGGTCTTAGAGTGTATTGAATTCTGTTTTAATTAATTATTCTCTAGGTAAGTATGTTTTAGGATTAAACACCTTTTACACATACTGAAAGTGCCTCCTTTTGTGGTGTAAAAAACAAATTATGGTGCAAAAAGTAATCATTAGATTGAATTACATGAAGGTTTTTTGCTTTTTGACATATAAAAATGTCAAGAGAAAGGCCAAAGATTTGTACTTTTTCACTTAACTTATAAAGCACTCCTTTTTTCCTTAAACTTATTTCTGTCAAATTAGATTTAATGAGAGAGTACTATTTTTAAGGAGCTATCTGTTTATGTAGAATGATTTTGTTAAGAGTAATGTAAACTATTATTGAGTAGAGGCCTGAAGAGGAGTATGCATTTTTGCTGTTTAAAGGAATCACAAATGACCATTCTATGTCAGCAAAAATGTCAAGTTTTACTAGATAAGTAGAAAAAATAAATCTCAAATGCAGTGCTATTTACTCTTTTCAAACAGTTTTCGTTTTCTTAAGCACATTGTACATTTCTATAGAACCCGCATTTATTCTCACATGCTAAGGACGGTACTTGCATTTGGTGAATTACTGTTGACAGTTTCCACAGAAATCCTATTTCAGTGGACCAACATTGTGGCATGGCAGCAAATGCCAACATTTGGGGGAATAGCAGCAAATCTACAAGAGACCCTGGTTGGTTTTTTGTTTGTTTGTTTGTTTGTTTTCTTCTGAATCAGCAGGGACGGAAGGGGAGTTAGGGAAGTTATGAATTACTCCTTCCTGTAATAGCTCTGACGTGTCACATTCAATATCAGTTTTTTTTTAAAAAACCGTGATTCTAACTAAATGTAGAAGAGAGAGCAAAAAAAAGAGAAAGTGTTCACTTTTTTAATACACTGATTTAGAAATTTGATGTCTTATATCAGTAGTTCTGAAGTATTAATAGCATTCTTTATTTCCACCTTTACATTGACAGTGTTGAAGCAGGGTGAATAACTAGGGCATATTTTTTTTCTAGTAAGCTGTTTCATGTGTTTTCTTTAGAGTTTCTGGATAAGTTCAAGAAAACATTGTGCATGTTGTATCTAGTCTAATGTACTTTTCCATCTCATTAAAAACAAAAACAGACAGACTGCATTTTGTAGCTCTGTAATCCCAAATACAGAAGTAATTTTCTTCTTTCCTGACTTTGACATTGTAGCTATAATATTCTAATTTTGATTTTTACAAATCCTTTGGGTCTAATTCTGTGAGCCTACTTATAGCACTGGATTAAAATGTCTGCATCATTTCTTTAGTTATCCAGTTAACTTTAAAATTGTTGTACAAGTGTAAACCAGCCCATGACAGTTTTTTGTACATGTTAAAGAACTTTATTGTTCAGTTTTCATGATTATTGTGTAAGGAAGACTGATATAGATGTTCTATGCTGTCCTGGACCATGTTAATTACACTTATGATGTATTTTGGTTCCACATCACAATGATTTGTCCCCAATGACCCTTTTCTCCTTTCTAGGCACATTTTTTGTTGTTGTTGTTGTTGCAGTTTCCCTTTGCATTGTATTGCTTTGACAACTGTAATTTGAATCAGATCTGAAAGAGGTCCAGAATAAAATATATTTTGATATTATGTTGGCTGTGTACATATATAAAACCTTTGATATCTATGTAGTTTGTATAGACTATTTACTAGTCAAGTAAAGGGAGAGGGATGCTATTTCTTGTTTACAATTTCTTGTTTACATTTTATTGCAATTACTCTTCCAGTGTTCTTTTGTAGAATAAACTTTTTTGCTCTGAGTTAGCCTTCATAACATATAGCATGTCTATTCTCCCATACTGGTGTTACCAGTCAGAACCCAAACCACTGTATTTCATAAATATATTGTTTTACAAGATAGACACTTTAAGCCCATAGATAAAATTACAAATTTTACTATTTTATTACTTCTCATAGGAGATAAGATTTTTTAAATGAAGGGATTACTTACTATTTTTATTAAAGACTAATAGAGCATTTAATCAGCTAAGGAATAACAATTACTTTTGAATTATTTTAAAAAATAAATGTTGTACTTAGAAGACATTGTTTCACATAAACAGAGACAGATTCATTTGCTTAGAGTGCATTTGAGCACAAAACAATGTGTACAATGTCGTTGAAGATTTTTAGGACAGGGTGCTCAACATCCTTAATGCCCTATTTTCTTCATAGAAATCTATTATAATTTAATAATTTTTTTCCTTAGCTAGTGGCTTATGTTGCTAACAAACCTTATAATCTGTGAGGGAAGATACTAGGCACTTTCCAGTTTTAATTAATCCCAACTTCTTTAGAGTTATCTAGAGACTTTTTTAAAGAATCATTGAGCATATTTTTTTGTTTTCTTTTGTTTTTTTTTAAAAACTTGTATTCTCCAGGTCTTCTACATTTCCCTTCCATTACCTTAAGTATAAACTACTTATGGGCATATAGCCTTGTCATGTTTTATTAAATGATAAGCTACTGCAGTTACTAGAACTTTCTGACAGCCTTTCATTTTCAAAGGGTTAACTTTTATTGCATGGCATAGATTGTTAATACTGTTCTGCATTTTACACTTTTTCCAGAAGTGTTGGACAACTAAGGATTATAATCTGTATAAGCTTGAGGTAAAACAAGTGCAGAAGGGGTTATTTGAAATTTCCTAGTTCTTACACTTTACAGTAGATCAGATTTCTTACCTATTATAATACATAGCAGGTCAAATTAAAGTTTACTGTTTCCCTAGTATATACGCTTGCAAATGCAGTGGAGGAAAAGACACTATGGACAGTAGTTTTACGGTGCTTTTCTCTGCTGTACCAAAGCTCTGTCAACAATGAAATGTTAACCCTATGCTACTTTTTCTGCATGTTTCTTCTCTTCAAATGTCATATCTCAATGCTTACTTGTCCTAACTTGTAATATTTTTGTATTAAATTTTTTAGGAGTTCCTTGTAATTTCTTTATAATTTCAAATATATTAAACACAAAGTGTTTAGTAAAGTAAGAAGACAATTATTAACGTTTCTTGGTTGTTGGGTTTGTATGATCAATTGTGCAAACAATTCACACTTCAAGAACTAGGACCAGTGGGGTGTAATCTACACAGAAAAATATACCACAATTCTATTAAAAAACAAGTCATCTTAATAAGTTATACAATCCAGTGTCAGAATGGGCTGCTTCAAGAGATACTGCACTACCAGAAATACCAAAATCATAGGTCGGAGGGCTCCTGGACTGCTGTGGAGGGATTTAAACACTGCATGGATACCTCAAGTAGTCAACTCTTCTTACATTAAAAATCCAGTCCCACTGAACTCAGTCTGAGATCAGACATTTGAAAACATCAGCTTCCAGAATCTCACACATTCAAATTTAGGGGATTTTGAAAAGTCTACATATTGTCAGGTCCTTCTCCACATAAGCTTTTACCGACTTAATTTATATACACTACTTGACCAGGTGAATTATCTGATTTTCCAACTCGGGTACCTGAGGAGCAGAATACCTCAGGACAAGGAATGGCGACCCACACGTCTGGCCTGGGTAGTATCATACCGAAGGCCCAGGGTCATCAGATAACTCAAGTTTAATATGACATAAAACTATAGCTGTGTGGTATGTTTTTAAATGTCTCTCGTGAAATGGTTGAAATAAACAAGTTTGAAGTTGGACAAGTGTGTTGAAATAAATGAAGTCTTACTATAATCAAGACTGAATTAGAGGTAAGTAAATTTTACTTTTTTAAAAACAATGTTGACTTAGTCCCTTAAAACCCTTTTTAAAATAATATGCCTGGCCCTACCTTAACCTACTCGCTAATATGATAGCGCTAGGTATGTGTGCCTTTTTTTAATGTTTGTGTGCCATAGATGATAATCATAAGTACACGCTCATAAAGAAACTGAAAAATTCCCATTTCCAAATATCCAACCAGTTCTTCTGTGGTTACACAGTTACCACTTTGCTATGTGTCTTTCCAGGCATTTTTAATACATGCGTAAAGAAAAAAACAGGGTTGTAATATTCACGGATTTGAGAAACTAGCTTTTTCGCTGAACTGGTCAGGGCGTTTTGTGCCATCAGTGTACATACACCCCTCTACTGTAGATGTGGAGTCTACCATAGAGATTTAGGGCATGAATTCTGCCTGACTGTCTGCGTTGAACCCCAGCTTCACTCTTAAGTTGTTTGACCTAAGGAGTTACTGTCCTGGCTTTCCCATGTGTAAAATGGGGCTAGCAATAGTACCTACCTCATAGATTGGTTATGAGGATTAAAATTGTTAATGTATAAAAAGCCCTTAGAGAATCATGCCTGCTTGTATAAAGCATACTATATGCTACCTTTATTTTGATTTTTAATGGTTGCATTGTATTGTATACCGTAATTTAATTAGCCCCCATAATGTGTATTTACTTTTTCACTGTTTCCTATTATAAACAGTGGTGCGGTAAACAAATCAGTAGGGCACACTCAACAGTTGATTCTGATGTACACCCCTAGTTAATAGGCATTTTCAAAGAATCTATAAAACTTGCTACCCACCCATTTTCTGGCATTAACTGAATATGTTATTATGAAAGGAGTCACTTGGGAATTTGTGGAAGATTTCTTGGGGAAAACGCTCTGGATATTTACTCAATGTACATACAGGAACAAGAGAGAGAATAATTTAGACGAATAAAGGACAGTCATGTGACAGGAGTTAGCAGAAAACCACTAATGTTTTAAGCCTATGTTACTAGTCATTAAGTGTTAAAGATATGAGTAAGATTTTGTTTAAACATGGAAGAATATTTCTGCCACAGAGCAAGATACATAGGTTAAATCCAATTATAAAGTTACAGAACTACCAGAATATTCAGTGACATATACTAATAATGCTGGGAGCCAAATTCCTAGTCCACGTGATAGAATAGCACACATTTCTTTTTATAGGACTAAAAAAATTATGTCGTTATACATTTTACCTTCTCGAGTCTTGGGTCGTCTTTTGTTACTTTTTCAGCACATATTTATTTGTTGAAAATCTAGTATGTCCCAGGAAGTGCCTTTCCCACTACAATAGTAGTACAATGCTGAGCAGGAAAAGATAGGCTCTGCCTTTGTGAAGTATTGTAATTGAATGCTGTAATAGGGAATTAGGTTGAAGCTGTTTTTCTAAGTCAAAAACTACTAAACACTGGGAATTTTAAAAGGCTCAGCTTAATTTGAGGTACTGTTTCTAAATGGCAAGGGGTTTCTAACAGTGTGGGTTGTTGGCCGCTTAGACTAGGTGAGCTCATCTGGCTATGTATGTCCCAGTACGGCCCTCTCTGTGACCCACGTTGTACGTGTAATTACTTGTTTTATGTCAGTCTTCTAATGCTGCTATTAAAATTTTAAATAGTATGTATTTATCTCCATTTATTACTTAAAACAGTGTCCGTTGATTCCTTACCTGGAAAGCCAGAGAAATTAGGCACTTCATCCTTTCTCACCTCAAGAGCTCTGTTATGATTTTCACTCGTTAAAGGTGATAGGCATATTTTTGCTGTTACTGCTGTTACAGTCAGGAACTCATAAATGTTGGAAATCTGTGCCAATCTGTCTCTCAAACCTCACCCCTACCAGGTTTCCAAAGGCAGTTACACATAAAATAGTATATGAGTCGAAGTACCTCTTTTTTAATAGCTACAGGAGCTATACTTGTATCACCCCATTCAGCTCTAGAGGGAGGCTGCTTTGAGGTTTCTGGTTTAGGGTTTTGCTACTCAAAAACTGTAGCCCATAGGCCTCACCTGGAAACTTGTAAGAAGTCGTCCCAAGTCCCACGCCAGGACCCTAATGAATCTGAAGCTGCAATGTAACAAGATTCCCCACCACCACCACACACACACCCCCCCCAAGTAAATTGCATGCACATGAAGGTTTGAGAATTACTGTAGGGTCCGAAGTCAAACTAGAGGATCTTGTGCCACTTTCCGCCTCCCCATTCCTATCCTGAAGCCCTTGAGACTAGCAACATATGTTGGGACACCATAACAGTTGCTGTTCATGATAGAGGTAGAGGTCCCCAAAGGGACCCTAAAACACAGCTTACTGATAAGACATGGAGTGGTAAAATTTTAGGGTATTGTATTAAAGGGTTCTCAATAAACACAGTAATCCTGCTAAACTTAATAATATCCCAATATCTCAGGCTCTGACCAATCAAATGGGAGACCATGGGCAAGATACCCTCTTTCTGCCTAGGTCCTTATCTGTAAACTGGAAAATGACAATCACCTGTCTTGGGTTGTAAGGATTAAACGAGGTGATGCATATAGTTTTTAGCAGCATGCCCAGCTCATAGTTAGGCATGAGGAAAAGTATAACCATTATTGTTCTCTGGTGGTGGTGCTGAGGGAGGATGCTAGGATGATGAGAGGAGCAGAAGTTCCTATACCTTTGTGTTGAGGTTTATGTAATTTGTATTGTCTTCTGTATACACATCTGTTTATATTCAGCTTTATATTGCAGTGAGTTCAGTACTCATTTTGAGACCGCGGCTTCTTTGTTCCTGAGTTTATTTGGACCCAGTTTTTAGTTGTATGGATTTCATCTTCGTGTAGTCCTAGTGAGTTCTGTCTTCCTTGAATCCTTGTGCATTTGAGGCTCTTGCTGTGCTGTCCTACACAAAAATGAATACTTGATAGAGTATATTATTCTTGCATCACATTTTCTTAAATCTCAGTTGATCAGCATTAAAGTGGAAGTCAAGAACTCCCAACGTGAGAATAAGTGGTATTTCACCCAGCACCTGCTAAATCAGATTGCATGCAGAGTGAGGATCCTCAATCTGTGTTTCCAGAAGTTTCTAACGCACAGGAAACCTAGAGAACCACACTGTGCTACTCGCCTGTCTTCTGGCAGTCACCGCTGCTGTGCTGAAGTGCAAGACCACTGTGGCTTTTGTCTCAGGTAATTTTTTTCTTCTGGATTCCTAAGGATTCCTTGTCCTTGAAATTCTGTAACTTCTCAGGATATGCCTAGGTATTGCTCCCTTCTAAATCTGTTCTGGAACCCATCAAAACCTAGTAAACACAGTAAGCCCACAGTCAGGTTTTTCTTTACTTCCAAAAACCTTATTAAAATGTTGAGCCTGGGGGCTTCCCTGGTGGCGCAGCGGTTGGGGATCCGCCTGCCGATGCAGGGGACACGGGTTCGCGCCCCGGTCCGGGGGGATCCCACATGCCGTGGAGCGGCTGAGCCGGTGAGCCATGGCCGCTGAGCCGGTGAGCCATGGCCGCTGAGCCGGTGAGCCATGGCCACTGAGCCTGTGCATCCGGAGCCTGTGCTCCACAACAGGAGAGGCCACAACAGTGAGAGGCCCCCCCCCGAAAAAAAAAAAATGTTGAGCCTGTTTTTCCTTTTCATGATATTTTGCTGAGCCTTGCGGCAGGCCCAGCTGAAGTTAGCAATCATGACTATCCAGTGGCACCAGTCTACACACCCTTGTGGTGTGTAGACACCTTTTTCTCCATGGTGCTCAACAGGCCTGGGGAAGAGGATGTCGTAGGTGGTGATTGAGACTAGCGGGGTCAAGGAGCTTTCAACAGTTCACACCTTGCCAGAGGGTTAGCACTCCAAGTACTTCAGGACACGGGGCCCTCTAGTCAGGATATGCCTGGGACAGAGTGAGGAGCACTTGTGAGAAACCTCAGGTTTCTGGAGACTGGAAAGGTTTCCATGTGCCTGGAAGGAGCCGTCATGACCCAGGTTAAAGGCAAGGGTGATAACTGGCTTAAGTATGCCTGGCGTTCATGCTTCCTGGGAGATAGTGGAAGTTCTGCCGCCATGAAAGAGCTTGTCAGATGGGTTAGAAGGTTATGGTTGCTCAGAGCTGTCAACGAGAATACGCGGCAATGCCTGGGAAGGGGACTGTGGAATAGAGGCTAAGTGTGGGGCGGGGCAGGGGAGCAGGATCGGTTTAGCAACGTGAAGTTAGGTGGCTGAGGCAGCTCTGTCTCTTGGATTCAGTCACATTCTTATCTAGCCATACTGAAATAGATGCACCTCCGGTAAGGTTTCTTCTCCCTCCCCTATAGTCATGTAATTCCTGTACCTGGAATGCCTTCTCCCTTGCCTAATTCCTAGTTAGCAGGTTCAGTCAAGCCGAGTGCTTCTCGGAAGATTGGCCGTTGCCAACTGGCTGCCTTCTGCCTCTGCGTCTTAGCTGGGGTAGGCGCCCCTGCCACTCTCGGTGCCCTATCCACAGCTCTGGAGACAGAATGGCTTCCTAGGCCGCTCCTACTAAACTGAGTGCCCGAAGGGCAAAGCCTATCTATTGTATTTCTCTCTGGACTCCCAGAACCTAGGATAGTGCCTGGGGGAAATAGCTGTTTGATTAATTCGATAGATAAGGGATGGAAGGCACTCAAGGAGAGTAAATTGTGAAAATGAGAAGGTCACATACTGTAGTGAAAAAAAGCATTACCTTTTTCCTATGGATGTGAGCTGGAACGAGTTTCTTTATATCTGAGCATCAATTTCTTATGTCTGAGAAATATCTATATGAGATATCTTGCTTTCAAGGTAGTTTTAAGGATTAGCAGTCTTGTAACTTGTTTAGCACAGTGGCTGGCATAAATTAGGCTTTTATACATGGCATCATTATTATTGTTGCTATTTTTACGGTTATAAACATGCCAGAGAAAACATTTGTTTGACAGGATCATTTGTTGAAAATAATTAGTGGTAATTAGATTTACAAAAGCACTACTATTATGGACATGTATGTGGAAGTAGTTCTTGGAACAAGCTGTTATTTACAGTTGCATTTTGTTATGATGGTACATTTTAAAATATGTAATTGTTTTTTATATGCAACCTAGTTGCATGATGATGATGATGGGTGTGTTGTCTGTGTAATCAGTTCCCTTGTGTTACTTTGTGTTTTTTTCTGTCTTGCCCTTAGTCTCCACTAAATTTTTTTGGGGGGGGGGGGCATTGTCAAAAATTGGAGGATGCACTTTTAAAAGCAACTCTGTGCCAAACATCCATTTTGTGATCTATTATTTATAGAAAAACATCAGAAACGGCATCAATATTAAGAACCAAGTTTCTAAAGGAGTAGCATTTCACATTTTGCTTTCTTTTGCCTTGATTTCAATTATCTCACTTAGACTTCAATTTTGAAACATTAATCAAGGTCAAAATAGCACTCTACTTCTGTGTGTTTGGTCACCTTCATTTTTCAGACATAGACCTTTTGATCTATGTAATTGTTTTTTTCCTTATGGTAGTAATATGTGCTCCTTTTAGAAAATCTTTAAGTAAGAAAAAATGTTGAGGTATATGTGTAAATAAAGAGAAAAATCACAAGTGTAAATTTTATCTAGCTTTGAGCAGGATGCTTAGGTACTGCTAAATATAGGCCTTTCTGCCATTTCAGTGAAGAATAGGGCATCCTGCTGACCTCCATGGGACACATAACATGAGTAAGAAAGATTGTTATTTCAGGTTACTGAGATTTTGGAGTTGTTTGTTATTGTAGCATACTCTTTTACCCCTACCTGTGACCCACCTGGGCATTCTCTCCTATAGTAGCTTCTGTTAGCTACATAATATTCTAGACACTTTCCTACGTGTTTATAAACATAAACCAATGGTTTGTTTTAACATAAAGGGGATTATGCTGTACTTGTTTTTCTGTGGCTTGATTTTATTTCATTTAGTATATTAAAACATCTTTCCATGTCCTTTTTCAAAACAGCTTTATCGAGCTCTAATTGACATAAAGTACATATTTATTTGTTTATTTTTAAAGATTTAATTTTATCTTTGGCTGCATTGGGTCTTCGTTGCTGCGTGCGGGCTTTCTTTAGTTGCAGCGAGCAGGGGCTACTCTTCGTGGCTGTGCGTGGGCTTCTCCTTGTGGTGGCCTCTCTTGTTGCAGAACATGAGCTCTAGGCGTGCAGGCTTCAGTAGTTGTGGCTCATGGGCTTAGCTGCTCTGTGGCATGTGGGACCTTTCCAGACCAGGGATTGAATCCGTGTCCCCTGCGTTGGTAGGTGGATTCTTATCCACTGCGCCACCAGGGAAGTCCCAAAGTACATATTTAAATTGTACAGGTTTATGTGTTTCTACCTATGTATATACCTGTGACATAATCACACTTAAAAAATGGACCTATCTATCCCCTTCAAAGTTTGCTTTTGCCCCTTGGGAGTCCCTCTCTCTTAGCCGTCCCTGTCCTGACCCCAACCATTCTCAGGTTATCTTCTCCCAGCGAAGATGTGTGGCAACATGCATGGAGTATTGCCAACCGGGAAAACTTGTCCAAGCCTTGGTGTTAATGCCGAAAACTCGGCCTCTGTGCACTGGTGCCGAATTGAATCTTGGAGACAAGAGTTTGGGGTGAAGTAGAATAGTTCAATTGCTTTGCTGGACAAAGGGGGACACAGCAGGCTCGTGCCCTCAAAAACTGTGTCGCAACCCAGGAGGATTTGGTGAGGAGTTTTATAGCAGTGGTTCAAGGGTAGGGTTGCTGATAAGGATTAGGTATGTGCAGGGCCTGCACTCCTTTAATCTGGCCTCAGGTGGTCTCTTGATGATCAGCTTCTCTGATCATCTGGAATGAAGAATGCTAACATCTTCCATTTGTTGGGGAGTTTAGTTCTGCAGAAGAGCTCAAAGATATTATCATGTGTATCCCTTGAACCAGGATCCTGCCCCAAGCCTGCAGCTTGACTGCTCCTTCCTTGCCTCTGCATCCCCTCCCTTCCCTGATTAACAACCGTTTGAACCTGCCTTTTAGAACTCAGGGAAGGTCATGGAGGCTGAAGCCTGTTACCTACAAAGGGGAACAGAAAGGCTTCCATGCCCAGGAGTCCCACAGGGTCCTGCTAGATTTCAGTGGTCCAGATTTTACTGGGGGCTGGGTCACAAATATGTAGTTGACCACCCATGTGGTTGACCTTAGTTTCCAGCCCCTTTGAAGGCTGAGCTGATAACTGTCTGGCCCAAGCCCATCCCCCCACCCTAACCATAAATCACATTGTTAGCATAGATTATCTTGCATGGCCCAATGCCTCCAGGTAAACAAAGACACTCTTATCAGGCAGGACACTGAAGAGTTTATAAATTACCTCCCAGGAGCTAGAGGCAAAGGCCAAATCTTTTTAGGCAAGGTTAATCCTTTACTGCTCAACTGGTATTGACTTGCAGATATTTATTTTATTCTTCAGGTTAGAATCCAATTCTATCATTATCTATTTTGATGATCACATCAGTCCTTATTTGGCCATTGAGAGGTCTTTCAGGTTGGCTTCTGTGCTCTTTCAACATGCCCCAGCACTTTTTTTTTTATAAGCACTTTATTACTTTTTGAACCTTCCAGTTTGCTCCAGATTCATCTAGTATTTTCCCTGCCCCCACCATAGAAAAAGCCATTTCTTCAAAGAGCTCTGTTTTCTTTTACTGGAGAATGGTATTTAGGCTGTAGGTGTTTTCATTGTTACTGTCGCTGCTTCTAAGTCCCCCTCAGAGCTAGTACACAAATACATGGATGTATATTAACCCATGTATACTTATATATCTTGATTTATTTCCCTAGCTTTACATGTATTAAAATAAATGTGAGTTTATACTGACATCTGACTTTCTTCTAATGCCACTTGGGTTCATTCTAGTGTTTCCCCCCTTGCCTACATGTCACTTCACTCTTGTAACCTACCTCTCATTATCTATAATTTATTTGCATATTGATTTAACCCAGTATACATACAGTTTCAGAATTACTAAACTGTGCCCCTGTGCAAAACAAAATTTATGAGCCATAATACAATGTTGTTTTGTACAATTCTTTACATTTACAGTGTCTAGTCAAAGCAGTGTTATCCAAAGTTAGGTAAGTTCCTTTTTTTCCCACCCCTTCAGTGAAGTTATGCATTTGTAATATAATTGAATTTATTTTTCAGCTTGGATTTCATACTGACATCCTACTTGAACTATTTCTTAATTTGCATGCAGTAAAATTCACTTTTTATGGTATAAAATATGGGTTTTGTTAAATGCATAGTCATTTATATACCAACCACCAAAATACCACAGAGAAACAGTTCCATTACCCTGAAACTTCCCTGGACAGCTACTTTGTAGTCAACTGCTCTTCCCTCCCTCAGCCTTCAAGCAATCACTGATCTGTTTTCCATACCTGTAGTTTTGCCTTTTTCAGAATGTGATATAAATGCAGTAATACATGTAGCCTTTTAAGGCTGCCCTCTTTCAAATTTTTAAATGCATATGTGACTCATCCATTTTGTTAGATGAATCAATAGTTTATTCCTCTCTATTGCTGACTAATGTTCCATTGCTGACTAATGTTCCATTGTATGGATGTACCACAGTTTTTGTTTGTTTGTTTGTTTGTTTGTTTTTTCGTGGTACGCGGGCCTCTCACTGTTGTGGCCTCTCCCGTTGCGGAGCACAGGCTCCGGACGCACAGGCTCAGTGGCCATGGCTCACGCGCCCAGCCACTCCGCGGCATGTGGGATCTTCCCGGACCGGGGCACGAACCCGTGTCCCCTGCATTGGCAGGCAGATTCTCAACCACTGCGCCACCAGGGAAGCCCTGTACCACAGTTTTTTAATTCATTCACCCATTGGACATTTTGGTTGTTTTCAGTTTTGGGTGATTATGGCTAAAGATGCTATAAACACTTACATACAGGTTTTAGTGTAAACAGAAGTTTTCAAATCACTTGGGTAAATGCATAGAAGTGGGAAGAAACAGTCAACTGTTTTTGCAAAGTGGCTGTACCATTTTTTTATTCCCACCACAATTGAATGAGTTCTTGTTGCTCCACATCCATGTCAGTATTAGTAACCATTAAGCTTTTTTAAAAAGTCATGCTAATAATTGTGTAATGGTATCTCAATGTGGTTTTTTGTTGTTGTTTTCGTTTTTGTTTTTGCAGTACGCGGGCCTCTCACTGTTGTGGCCTCTCCCGTTGCGGAGCACAGGCTCCGAATGCACAGGCTCAGCGGCCATGGCTCACAGGCCTAGCCGCTCCGCGCCATGTGGGATCTTCCCAGACCAGGGCACAAACCCGTGTCCCCTGCATCGGCAGGAAGACTCTCAACCACTGCGCCACCAGGGAAGCCCAATACCTCATGATTTTGATATGCACTTCCTTGATGGTTAGTGATGTTGAGCATCTTTTCATATACCCATTGGCCATTTGTACATCTTTGGAGAAATGTCTATTCAAGTCCTTTGCCGATTTTTAAATTACTTTATTTGCTTTTTTGCTATTGATGTATGAATTCCTTACATATTTGGGATTTAATCCCTTACTGGATATTATGGTTTACAAATATGTTCTCCCATTCCATAGGTTGCCTTTTCATTTTGCTGATTGTTTCATTTGCTGTGCAGAACTTTTTAGTTTGATGTAGTACCACTTGTTTATTTTTGCTTTTGTTGCTTATATAAAATCTGTCTTTTAATTGGTGCATTTAGACCATTAACATTCAAAGTGATTATTGATATAGTTGGATGATTATCTACCATATTCATTACTGTTTTCTATTTGTTGCCCTCGTTCTTTGTTCCTACTTTTGTCTTCCACTCCTGTTTTGCCTTTTGTGGTTTTAGTTAGTATATCAGTTATACAGTCACCCTTCCTTATCCAAGGTTTTCACATTCAAGGATTCAACCAACTTCAGGTCAAAATTATTCAAAAAGAGATTCCAGAAAGTTCCAAAAAGCAAAACTTGAATTTGCTGTGTGCTGGCAAACATTTATGTAGCATTTCCATGGTATTTGGTATGATAAGTAATTTAGAAATAATTTAAAGTATATAGGAGGATATGCATAGGTTATATGCAAATACTATACCATTTTATAAGAGGGACTTGAGAATCCTTGGATTTTTGGTATCTTCAGCGGGTCCTGGAACAAATCTCTCACAGATACTGGGAGATAACTGTACTTTTTTTCTTAAAAAAAATTTGTTTTTAGTGGTTGCCCTGGAGTTTGCAATATACATTTACAACAAATTCAAGTCCACCCTCAAATAATACTATACTACTCAGTTTACAGGCATTGAACAAAATAATCCTAATTCCTCCCTCCCGTCCCTTGTATCATTCCTGTAATTCATTTTACTTATATATAAGCATATATGCATTAGACATACATACACACACTGTTGACCCTTGAACAACAAAGGGGATAGGGGTGCTGACCCTCTGTACAGTTAAAAATCCACGTATAACGTTATAGTTGGCCCTCCGTAACTGAGGTTCTGCATCTGCAGATTCAAACAATTTCAGATCGTGTAGTACCATATTATCTATTTAGTGAAAAAAAAATCCATGTATAAGTGGACCTGTGCAGTTCAAAACTATGTTAAGGGTCAACTCTGTGTGTGTGTGTGTGTGTGTGTGTGTGCATATATATGTAAGTGTATATAGTTGAATACACTGTTGCTACTATTATTTTGAATGAACATCTGTTAGACCAATTAAAAATAAGAAAAATAAAAGTTTTTATTTGACCTTCACTTTTCTGAGACTCTTCCTTTCTTTATGTAAATCTGAATTTCTGACGTATATCATTTTCCTTGTCTCCAAATAACTTTTTTAAACATTTCTTGCATGTCAGGTCTATTGACAACAAAATCCCTCAAATTTTGTTTGTCTGACAAAGTCTTTATTTCTACTTCACTTTTGAAAAATTATTTTGCAGGGTACAGAATTCTAGGGTCTTTTTTTTTTTCTCTCAGCACTAAATATTTCATTCCACTTTCTTGTTTGCATGGTTTCTGAGAAGTTGCATTTAATTCTTGCCTTTCTTCCTATGTAGGTAAGGTGTGATTTTCCTCTGGCTTCTCCCAGGATTTTTTCTTTATCTTTGATTTTCTGTTGTTTGAAAATTATATACCTAGATGTAGGATTTTTTCAGTTTTGATTTTAGTTTTGTTTTGTTTTATTTGTATTTATTATGCTTCATGTTTTCTGAGTTTCCTGAATCTGTGGTTTGGTGTCTGATATTAATTTGAGGAGCTCTCAGTCATTATTCGTTCAAATATTTCTTCTATTTCTACCTTTCTTCCTCAGATGCTCCCATTACATGTATGTTACACTTTTCGTGGTTGTCCTACAGTCCTTGGATATTCTGGTTTTTTTCAGTCTTTGTTCTCTTTGCTTTTCAGTTTTGTAGGTTTTTACTTTTACTGAGATACCTTCAAGCTCAGAGACTCTTTCCTCAGGCATGTCCAGTCTACTAAGCCTATCAAAGACATTCTTTATTTCTGTTACAGTGTTTTAGATCTCCAGCGTTTCTTTTTATTTCTTTTAGAGAATCTCTGTCATCTCTTCTTACATTACCTATCTGTTCTTGCATATTGTCTACTTTATCTATTAGACTCCTTACAATTTTAATCATAGTTACTTTAAATTCTCAAGTCTGACAGTTCCAAAATCCCTCCATGTCTGAATGTGATGCTTGCTCTATCTCTTCAGATTGTGTTTTTTGCCTTTTAGTATGCCTTGAAATTTTTTTCTTCATAGCCAGACATGATGTGCTGGGTGAAAGGAACTGCTGTAAACAGGCCTTTAGTAATGTGGGTGAAGTGTGGGAGGAGAGGAAGTGTTCTATAACCCTATGATTAGGTCTCAGACTTGTAATGAGCATGTCCCTTATGGACTGTGCACTTCACAAGCGTTTTTCAGTTTTTTCCTCCCCACTTAGGTGGGACAGGTTGTCTAGAGCTGACTTGAGCTGGGTATTTTCCCTCCCCCAGAAGGTTAGGCTCCAGTTAACTAGTTTCTCCTGAGGGCAGGCCTTGTTAAGAAGCACAGAGTGCTCTGGCATATTTCAAAATGGTTCCTTTTCCCCTCCCACTGCCAGAAGCACAAGGGAGTTTTTTCTCAGATTTTTACTGTGAGAACCTAGTTGAGCTCCTTCAGATGAAACACAGAAGTGTGGGGTGTCCCCTGTGACTGGGTCCCCCTGGAGTTTTGAAACCTCAAACTTATCCTCACTGAGTCTCCAGCAATTCATCAATTACAGTTCAGGTTTTCCTACCCTGGCACTGGATCCCCTGGCTGTTTCTGTTCCTTTGTGTCTGCTTCCGTAAGCTGTGATGACCTTATTCATCCTATCTGTCTCTCCATCTTGGAGGGAAACATTTTACCTGTCTCCTCATCTCTCTTATGGGCCCAAGAAGAGCTGTTTTTTCAGTCTGTTCAGCTTTTTACTTGTTAGGACAGAGCAGTAACTTCCAAACTCCTTACACATGGGACTGGAAACCAGAAGTTTTATCTACCACTTTTAAAGGACCCTTTATTTACATTGGGTCTACTTGAAAAATCCAGGGTAATCTCTCTATTTTAAAGTCAGCTGATAAGCAACTTTGATTCTGTCTGCAACCTTAATTCCTCTTTGCCATGTGGCATACTGTCATCACTAGTTCTGGAGATTTGGATGTGGACATGTTTTGGGTGTCATTACTCTGCCTACCACACCCCACTGTATCTCTTTAAAAATAAATATTTTAACGAAGATGAAATGTTGAATAAAGGTTAGAAATCACTCTTACTAGTGCTAAGCAGCTATTGTTATTTTTGGATAATATTTAGACGTACTAAGCTATGTCCACCTCTTTCTTTGATTCCAGCAGGCAGCTAGCTCTGTGTTCATTGCCTCAGGGAACGTATACGGCAGCACAGAAAACAAATTTTCTCCAAGTCTTTCTGAGTTCTCTTAGGAGAACTTAGTGGATTTGGAGTCATAGTAAGAGTGTGACCAGGAAACATGAAGAAAGATTTTCTCCAGACTTCATGGCTAGTGGCAGGGGGCTGGGGAGCATATGGGGGGAGAGAGAGAGAGAAAGAGAGAGAGAGACGAAAAGAATGAGAGGTCAGTGTTTTCCAAGAGCAGAGAAGACCATTTCCTGCTTCCAGACAACACTGCTGTGTGGTCCATGTTATCCTGAGAGGAACGGCACTAATTATGTCTAGGCACATGGGATCTGTGTGGCCAAGCAGATTTCCATCTTCTGTCCAAGAAGAGCCTAGAAGGAGCAGAGAATCTCTAGGTCTAAAGAGACTATAAACTTAAGGAAAAGTGCTCATCTTTTGCTCCAACAAAAGATTATCTGAAAATCGCATCTCTCCCCATGCTTTGGCATATCCGAGGGGCCTGGAACTGTAGTACCACCCAGAAGAGGAGGGTGGTGAGAACTTCATAAAGTACTAGCGTACTTTTTTCTTTGACCTTGTGGAATGGGGTAGACTGGAGGGTGGCTCAGAGTCAGAAATTAAGTTTTGTTTTTAAAAATTCTACTTTTTTATAATTTTGTTGAATGGCATTCCTGCCTGGTGCTTTGTAGTTAATTTACCTGCAAGTCATTTATGCTGAGTTCACAGAGTAAACCGTTTCTGCGTTCAGCTGTGTTGAGAAAGAGTAAAAATGAGTTGTCTTTTTTTTTAATGTGTATCTCTCTTAGCAATGCTAAGACAAATGAAGCTTACTTAAAAATCTTCAACTGCAGAATATCATAAAAGTCCAAATGTAAATTATACTGTGGCAATCAGTTGGTTTTGACACATTTTAGGTAAACAGTTGTAGTCAGAAAGATCCAGGGAGGTTTTAATCTCACCTAGCTTAAAAATTTCTGCTCTAAAGTCTCTTGAAATTTTATAACATTTTAACAAATTCCTTACTTTCCCTTAAAAGAAATTCTTTAAAATTGCTTCTTGACAGGTTATGACAGCATTTTAGACAAGTAGCCTGAAATGATGTTGCTTCACTTTCAATACTGTGTTCCCAAGTGAAATTAGAGTTCTTTAGCATGAAGATTACTTCTTGAATACTCAGATTTAACTGAGGGAAAATAGAAAACATCTCAGTAAATCTGAATGGAATGATTTGAGCATCCTTGCATCATCATCACTCTGTACTAAGGAAGTAAGTTCATGAAGAAGGTGCTCCCTGGAGACAGGTGCTTCTTAGTGAAACATTTGAATGCTGGGTCATTACATACAGTAGTCTGACGACTGTGGAAGCAGCCATTACAAAAACCACAAGCTCCTCCCTACCAAGGACCATTCTTTTTCATTTTATACTTCCAGAACCTACCACATGTTTTGAATGAATGACTGCCCGAATAATTGAAAGAATCAATCATTTGGACTAAGTTTGTATCACTTACATACACAGGAGAGGACGTGCATGTGGTTGGTACTCAAAACTCTTTTCAGTTGCATGAAGGAAAGAACAAATAAATAAATGAAATAAACGTGACAACTCATGATTAGTCATTAGTAAGATCTAATGTTTGCTATTTTCACTCGATAGAGATTTCCTGTCTGATCAATCAGCTGTTCATACTTGCACCAACTGAGGGCCTAGGCTTGGCCAACTCTCTACCAGTTTACAGGGCTGTGGTCTTTGAATGGAGCAGAGAGGAAGGAGAGTCTGGGTTTGAGTGAGTGGAGCCTTGTGCATTTCACCTAACCTCTCAGAAACCGCTCCCTCATTTGCAACATGAGAACCACAGTGCAGATTTAACAGGGTTGCTCTGAGGATTAACCAAAAATCATACAAAGTTTTGGCACACTCTGCAGATGTGAAATATTGTTATTTATCAGGGGAAGACAAAGGTTCTGGGATTATAGCAGTGCTTACCTTTTTAAAAAAATGTATGCGAGTACCTAATGGTTTTGTTTCTGAAACTAATGTTTAATTCATTTGAATCAGTCGATTTATTCACTAGGTTATACTTTCTAGGGGTTACTGTTATGCAAATTCAGTAGAATTTTGTGTTCCTATCAAACTTTGTTATTGTCAGTCTCCCTTTATTACCCTTAGCTTTCAATTATTCAAAGTCATTTAGCCAACTTCTTAAAAACTTTGATAATGGGAAAAAAATGAAGCATGGTTATCATCAAGATAGGTTAACCTAATTACTTCTGGGACTTCAAACCAGTCTCCATTAATAGCTTCTCTGCACATTTACTAAGACATTGAGAACAGTAAATTACAAAATAATGACAATACATTAAGGATGAAATTAAAAATACATTTTGCATAAATATTTGAACCTACATGGAACGTCAAGATTGAGTTTAAAGACCTAAGAAGAGTTAGTGTTAAAAAATTAGAAGTGTTTTGTTGAGAAGATTAAGGTGACAGGTTACACTCTATCTTGACACAGGAATTTCAGAATTCGGAAGGAATATAGAGATAACCTTTAAACTTAACTGCTGTTTTTTTTGTTTTTGTTTTTTTGTTTGTTTTTTTTAATAGATGGAAAGACTGAGGCCAGGAGAGGGTAAGTGGCCTATCCAAAGTTTAACAGGGGAAAGTAGATAAATATATAACAGCTGTTAATAAACATCGAGGTAATGATACAAGACAGAACATGAATTCTAGAGAGCAGGGGCTAGACCTGTGGTATGTGTAGTAATGTTTTGTTGCTTCGTAAGTTGAGTCAGTGAAAAAGAGCCACATAGTAATATTTGGTCCTGGTTAATATTTCCTCCAATTAATTATTCCCTGAGACTGTGGTGGTATAGTAGAAATCTGGTTCTGAAAGTAATGATTTGAATAAACTCAGGCAAATCTTGTGGTCTTTAAAATTGTGTTGTTGCTTTTTTTTTCTTTTAATCTATATAGTGGAAATAATCTGCATCACCTATCTGGTTATGTACAGAACCACTTAGGAAAGAAGAACTGACTCATGTCCAAATGAAATTTTTCCATTAACAACACCCTGCTTATAAGGGTGCTCAGGTGTTGGGCCAAGTGACCATGACCCTAATGGACTGACACATGTTAGGAGGCATCTTAACATTTGGCCTTGATGAGTTAATGTGGTGGTGGTAGTCGTAGTGACACGGGGACAGCTGTCTGAGGTCCTTCCCCCTGTACCCTATAGCTCCCCGTTGTTGGGACACTGTTAGCATTTCCTTTCCCTGGGGTCACCCCAAAAAGCCTGCACAACAATGGTGAATTTACAGTGACAGTTCAGTATCCACAAAGATGCAGGTCAGTGCCAGTTGAATGATTATAAGGAAGATCTACTTAAAAACATACTGATTCTGATACTTGAGCAGCAATCAACTCAGAATCTTTTTCTCTGTCTCCTTTTCATTTTTACTGGAGTGGGTTTCAAGAGGAGGAGCTCTTGTACTGTCCCCTGGAGACATTGGGGAAAAGATAGGGTGTTGTCACAGTGACTGGGTGACACTGTTTGTGTTAATGCTGACATCCTATAGCGTGCCAGAAAGCCTTACACAGGAAGGAGTGGCCCCTCCCGCACCTTTCTCTGAAGAAGTACCGTTATAGCGGTCCTGAATCTAAAGACCAGGGCTCTTCTGAGTTCCGCTCTACGGAGACAGTGTACTTCAGTGCAAGAGTCTGCATTTTGCTTTTACGTTACCTCTGGTTTTGCAGTGCAGATGACCTCTTCCCAGCTGTGTAACTTCAGCAAGTTCCTTCATTTGTTGAATGTTCCCTTTCTCACACGTATAATGTTGGGATAATAATACTGGCTGCTGTAAGGATTCAACGGCATGACGTATGTATGAAGTGCTTAATGCCCACAGGAGCAGCTTGATAAATGTTTGTTTCCTTCTTTCCATAAAAGAGATACCTGCTTTAGAAAAAGATGGTAAAGTGAATCAGCTGTTTCTTCAAAACTGCAGAGATGCAATTACAGTTCCTACTCGGCCTCCTTGGTCCTTCCATGGCAGACTGGCTGAAACCCCACTGGCTGTTTTTGGGAAAGAAGGGCAGGATCAAGCCTTCCTAAAGTGAAGTGGTCCCCCTGGGTGTGTATGACGGCGATTTGAAAGGGTCCCTCTCCCCAGCCTGTGGGCAGTGAGTGCTGTAACCTGTGTGGAGTTCCTGGGCTTCCCTTTTTTCGGGGTGCCAGTGTCTTCCCAAGAGTAGTGAGGTTAGAGACCAGAGCAAGTGGAAGGTGCCCTCAGCTGGGGCTGGGCTGGGGTGCAGGGGCAGGAGTGGGGTGGGATGGGGAGAGGAGGGGAGGGTGGTCCCGGGGCTGCGAGCTCAGGCCAAGCTGGGGGCCATGAGGTCAGAGCCAGGCTATAGGGCACCCTCACGTCCCAGCCAAGGTGAGGGTGGGGCCCATGTTCTGAAATGTCCCTGAAATCTGGGCCAACAGAGGTTTAGCACAGGCGCAGAGCTCATCGCTGGCCTCAGGATAATATCCATATTCTTTCCAATGGCTTTTCATTGCCTTATGGGGATCTGGCCAGAGTTCACAACTCCAGGGTCACCCCCTTTCCCACATAGATTATGCTTCAGCCACAGTGAAAGGAGTTCTGTCCTTTTATCTCAAGGCTTGTTCTTTGGTCCTTTGTTCTGTTTTTTCTCCTTTGGATGTCATCTTCACCCCCACTTCTGCCTTCAGCAGCTTTCAGACTACCTCTTGACATCAATTTCTAGGAAAGCCACACTCCTCTCTGGATGTCTCTCCCATGGCTTTCACTGTAGTAATTAAATAATTGATTAATCTAATCATTGTTTAGGTCTCATTATGTAGTAAGTATGAATATTGTCCCCCAACTAAGGTACACTAAGACTTTATTTTCTAATACTCAACTTCATGTCTGGCTTCACGCCCCATATCCGCCAAACTAGAGGAAAAATTTAACCTCAGAACTTTTCAGAACTTTCCTCCAGAATCTGTCCCCCACCCAGGGTTGAGCTACAGTTCCAGGATCCAAAGCATGAGGAGGGCCATGCAGTCCTTGGTACTTGGTGCTCACAGGCTGTTCTTTGTTTTTTTGTTTTTTTGTTTTTTTGCTGTACGCGGGCCTCTCACTGTTGTGGCCTCTCCC
>NC_041214.2:70314924-70321203 GCF_002837175.3 Physeter macrocephalus | reverse complement strand
GGCCATGGCTCACGGGCCCAGCCGCTCTGCGGCATGTGGGATCTTCCCGGACCGGGGCACGAACCCGTGTCCCCTGCATCAGCAGGCAGACTCTCAACCACTGCGCCACCAGGGAAGCCCTCACAGGCTGTTCTTGAGTTGCTTACTGTGCCTGCCTCTCTGGTCCCTTCTGGTCCAGCTTCTCCCTGCTGCTCACATGCTCCCCAAGGACATGGGAGCCTTGCAAGGCTGAGGTGGTCTTCCTGGCCTTGACATTCCACGCTGCTGACTCCACCTGCATCACCGAGGAGCAGGGCAAGGGTTTCTGCTCCTGTCACCAAGGAACTTCCCTCTGTCTCTTCACCTCCAGCCCAGGATGGGTTCCTGCAGATCTGGAGGGATGTCCTATCCTCCTTCCTCACTCTTTCTCCAACACCAGCGATTTAAGCTTGGACATTCTGTTTTACTTTTTCTCCTTAGCAAACTCTGGAAATTCTCTGACAGGTTTAAGTCTTTTGGAAAACAAAGGATCCTCCTCTGAGGCAATGAGTACACACCTGACTACCTATCTGAAGGTTGAATGCAGAGAAAAAAATAGAGGGGAGAAAAAGCCCTTAATATCCCCAAACATTGCCCAGCCACAGCTGTATACCATTCACTGCTGAGTATAGAGACATAGGCTAAGTCAATGTACAATTAAAACATACCCTATACTTACCCAAATCCTAGAATTTATCACACACTATCAGAATTATTTCACTACTTCTACTCCAGCATTTATTTTGGGGCTGCTCATGTCCCTTGTTACCTTCTCCAAGATCCTTTAAATATCCCCACACCAGACTAATCTATTTGGACAAAGCATATATCCAAATTGGGGTATTAAAAATAATGGAGAGAAGGAAACCAAGCCAAAACTCTCTTCCTAAAGACTATGCATATGTTGATTTACCTTTTCTGTAAAAAAATAAAAAATGTCCCCATTACAAATCAAGATATGGAATAATTTCAATTTGTATTAGGGGAAAAGGGTATTTTTTCCACACATTCTTTTTTTAGTATCATTATTTTACTGTTTTCCAGAAAGGAGAAAATAAACAGCAATAAATACTCACATGAATTTAAAAGTTTTTATTTTTTCTTAAATTATACGTTTTGTTGTTTTTAATTATCAAGTTCAATATTACAGCATACAAAGTTCTTTTTTTTTTTTTTTTTTTAGAAAATGTTATAATCACTTAATGTAGCTCATTTGTCTGTTCATATATGCAGTCTCGCTCTGGCAGCTGTCTGAGGCATGGCACTTCCTGGGGAGGCACTTGTATCGTGTTTATGTGCATATTAATGAAACTCTACAACTTTCCTATTTTAACTTAAACACTTCGCTGCCACTTCAGCTGATTATGGCTTTGGATAATTGCCACAGTGAATCTTGTATTTAGTGGAAACAAGATACATTGATGACAAACATGTTTCCTATCAAAAGCCAGAAAGATGGATCTGAATTCAGATTGTGCAGTAAAAAGAAGTATGTAAGCTCATTAGACAGACAAGATTCAAATTTACAAAGCCTGAGAAAAATGTTGAGGACAGCTTCAAATCTGAGGGAAGAGGTAGCGTCAGGCCTCATAATTGTAAAAGCTTGGCTAGAAAATAGTTTTCAGGGCATGCTTGTGTGGAGGTGAATATTAAATTATCGAGTCCCCTGGGTGGTAAAAGAGTGAGAGACCAGTGACTGTGGTGGAGCAGCTTACGGGGCTGGAACCACTGTGATCATGATTGTCACTCCTTGTTGTGTTTGCTTTGTGGTCCTGCCTAAGCAGAGGATTGAACCAATAATTTAAGCCCATGAGTTTCCTTTTTATACTGACTAGGTGGCTATCTTAGTCTGTTCCAGCTGCTATAACAAAAATACCATAGACAGGGTGACTTAAAGAACATTTATTTTTCACAGTTTTGGAGGCTGAGATATCCAAAGTCAGGATGCTGGCAGACCCAGTGTGTTGTGAGGGCCTGCTTCCTGGTTCACAGATGGCCGTCTTCTTGCTGTGTCCACCCATGGTGGAAGCTGCAAGAGAGTTGTCTGGGGTCTCTTTTATAAGGGCACTAATCCCATTCATGAGGATTCTACTTTCATGACCTAATCACCTCCCAAAGTTCCCACCTCCAAATACCATCACATTGGGGATTAGGTTTCAACATATGCATTTTGGGGAGACACAAACATTTAGTTTAAAGCAGTGGATTTACAAGTTTTCACATACTATGCACCTAACCTCAGTTAAATGTTCTGTAAATATAGGTGTCTTAACTCAAACCAAGCCTCTAGGACTACTATGAAAGAGGGACAGAGAGAGAGAGAGAGAGAGGCTAAATTTTAATTATATTTGAAGCCCTATCAGAAAAGCGCCTTATGTGGTAGGCCAAAAAATGACTCCCCAAAAGACATCCATGTCCTAACCCTTGGTACCTGTGGACGTTACCTTATATGACAAGAACACAGAACTTTGCAGATATGATGAAGGATGTTGAGATGGGGAGATGATCCTGGATCATCCAGGTGAGTACAAAATGCCAATACATGTATCCTTATAAGTGGTAGGCAGAAGGTCATTGGATACAGAAGAGGGGAAGGCAATGTGACCACGGAGGGGGAGGATGGAGTGATGTGACCACAGGCCAAGGATTGCTGGCAGCCACCACAAGCTGGAAGAAGCAGGGAAGGGGTTTTCCCTTAGAGGCTCTAGAGGGAATGCAGTGCTGCTGACACCTTGATTTCAGCCCAGTGAGACTGATTTCGGACTTCTGGCCTCTGGAACTGTGAGAGAATACATTTTTGTGTTTTCAGCCACCCAGTTTGTAGTGATTTGTTTTTATGGTGATGTAAACACACCCAGCTTCCTTCAGACAACTGCTCTGACCTCTCAGTTGGGGTTGGATGCCCTTGTATACGTTTGGCAGCACATAGTACTTGGTGTGTCATGACACTAATGGCCCTGCTAATGATTTCTTCTGTCAGGGTCTTTTGCCTGCTGGATGGAAGCTCTCTCAGTGTAGGGGCCCCATTAGTCTTGTTTTTACTGCCCCAGAGCCCACCATTGTGCTTGGCACCTGATAGGTACTTATTTTTTAACAGAGAAATTTTAATTTGCTGACATTGTATTACTTAAACTTCCAATATTTATTTACTTTTAATTGAAGTGTAGTTGATTTACAATGTGTTAATTACTATTGTACAGCTAAGTGATTGTTATATACATATATATATATTCTTTTTTTTTTACAGTCTTTTTCCTCACTTCCAGTATTTAAAAATGGGCATCTTAGTTTTCTAGAAGGCATCTGTGTGTCTCATATTAATCGTAAAGGACCAAATCCCAGAGTTCCCCCAGAAAGTTGCAGCATAAAAACAAAAGCCCTACTGTTGGAAATTTGCCTATGTTTACAGAAGAACTGACATTTGGGAAATAATTTTATATTATAAAATCCAGAGCAACTTTCAAGATGGCAGAGGAGTAAGAAGTGGAGATCACCTTCCGCCCCACAAATACATCAAAAATACATCTACATGTGGAACAACTCCTACTGAACGCTGGCAGAAGACCTCAGACTTCCCAAAAGGCAAGAAACTCCCCATGTACCTGGGTAGGGCAAAAGAAAAAAGAAAAAACAGAGACAAAGAATAAGGACGGGACCTGCACCTCTGGGAGGGAGCTGTGAAGGAGGAAAGTTTCCACGCACTAGGAAGCCCCTTCGCGGGTGGAGACTGCAGGTGGCGGAGCGGGGGAGCTTCAGAGCCATGGAGGAGAGTGCAGTAACAGGGTGCAGAGGGCAAAGCGGAGAGATTCCCGCACAGACGATCGGTGCCAACCAGCACTCACCAGCCTGAGAGGCTTGTCTGCTCACCCGCCGGGGTGGGTGGAGCCTGGGATCTGAGCCTCAGGCTTTGGAGGTCAGACCCCACGGAGAGGACTGGGGTTGGCTGTGTGAACACAGCCTGAAGGGGGCTAGTGAGCCACAGTTAACCTGGAGGGAGTTCTGGAAAAAGTCTGGAACTGCCTAAGAGTCAAGCCACCATTGTTTTGGGGTGCGTGAGGGGAGGAGATTCAGAGCACGGCCTAAACGAGCTTCAGAGATGGGCGCTAGCCGCGGCTATCAGCGTGAACACCAGAGACGGGCATGAAACGCTAAGGCTGCTGGTGCAGCCACCAAGAAACCTGTGTGCAAGTACAGGTCACTCTCCACACCTCCCCTCCCGGGAGCCTGTGCAGCCCGCCACTGCCAGGGTCCCGTGATCCAGGGACAACTTCCCTAGGAGAACACACGGCACGCCTCAGGCTGCTGCAATGTCATGCCGCCCTCTGCTGCCGCAGGCTCTCCCTGCATTCCGTACCCCTCCCTCCCCCCCAGCCTGAATGAGCCAGAGCCCCCTAATCAGCTGCTCCTTTAACCCTGTCCTGTCTGAGCAGGAACAGATGCCCTCAGGCGACCTACACGCAGAGGCGGGTCCAAATCCAAAGCTGAACCCCAGGAGCTGTGCGAACAAAGAGGAGAGGGGGAGGTCTCTCCCAGCAGCCTCAGAAACAGCAGATTAAAGCTCCACAATCAACCTGATGTACCCTGCATCCATGGAACAACTGAATAGATAATGAATCATCCCAAAATTGAGGCGGTGGACTTTGGGGGCAACTGTAGACTTGAGGTTTACTTTCTGCACCTAATTTGTTTCTGGCTTTAAGTTTATCTTAGTTTAGTATTCAGAGCTTATTATCATTGGTAAATTTGTTTATTGGTTTGGTTGCTCTCTTCCTTTTATATATATATATTTTTTTTTTTCCTTTTTCTCTTTCTGTGAGTGTGTATGTGTATGCTTCTTTGTGTGATTTTTGTCTGTATAGCTTTGCTTTTACCATTTCTCCTAGGATTCTGTCTGTCTGTTTTTTGGGGGTTTTTTTAGTATAGTTTTTAGTGCTTGTTATCCTTGGTGGATTTGTTTTTTGGTTTGGTTGCTCTCTTCTTTCTTTCTTTTTTTTAATTACTTTAAAAATTTTTTAAATAATATTTTTACATTTTTAATTTTAATAACTTTATTTTACTTATTAACTTTATTTTATTTTATTTATTTTCTTTCTTTCTTTGTTTCTCTCCCTTTTCTTCTAAGCCATGTGGCTGACAGGGTCTTGGTGCTCCGACTGGGTGTCAGGCCTGAGCTTCTGAGGTGGGAGAGCCAAGTTCAGGACACTGGTCCACCAGAGACCTCCAGGCTCCACATAATACCAAACGGTGAAAGCTCTCCCAGAGATCTCCATCTCAACACTAAGACCCAGCTCCACGCAACAACCAGCAAGCTACAGTGCTGGAAACCCTATGCCAAACAACTAGCAGGACAGGAACACAACACCACCCATTAGCAGAGAGGCTGCCTAAAATCAGAGTAAGTTCACAGACACCCCAACACACACCACTGGATGCGGTCCTGCCCACCAGAAAGACAAGATCCAACCTCAAACATCAGAACACAGGCACCAGTCCCCTCCACCAGGAAGCCAACACAACCCACTGAACCAAAGTTACCCACAGGGGGCAGACACCAAAAACAACGGGAACTACGAACCTGCAGCCTGCAAAAAGGAGACCCCAAACACAGTAAGTTAAAAAAAATGAGAAGACAGAGAAATACACAACAGATGAAGGAGCAAGGGAAAAATCCACCAGACCAAGTCAATCAAGTCCAGGAAGTGCAGAGAGTCCCATACAGGATAAATCCAACGAGAAACACACCAAGACACATTAATCAAACTATCAAAAATTGAATATAAAGAAAAATATTAAAAGCAGCAAGGGAAAAGCAACAAAAGGCAGAAGAACGGATAAGTGACCGGGAAGATAAAATAGTGGAAATAACTGCCACAGAGCAGAATAAACAAAAAAAAAATGAAAAGACTTGAGGACAGTCTCGGAGACTTCTGGGACAACATTAAATACACCAACATTCGAATTATAGGGATTCCGGAATACGAAGGGGGATAAAAAAGGACTGAGAAAATATTTGAAGAGATTACAGTTGAAAACTTCCCTAATATGGGAGGAAATAGTCAATCAAGTCCAGGAAGTGCAGAGAGTCCCATACAGGATAAATCCAACGAGAAACACACCAAGACACATTAATCAAACTATCAAAAATTGAATATAAAGAAAAATATTAAAAGCAGCAAGGGAAAAGCAACAAATAACATACAAGGGAATCCCCATAAGGTTAACAGCTGATCTTTCAGCAGAAACTCTGCAAGCCAGAAGGGA
>NC_041214.2:70313936-70314525 GCF_002837175.3 Physeter macrocephalus | reverse complement strand
TAATGATCATCAGATCAATCCAAGAAGAAGATATAACAATTGCAAATATTTATGCATCCAACATAGGAGTACCTCAGTACATAAGACAAATGCTAAGAGCCATAAAAGGGGAAATCAACAGTAACACAGTATAGTAGGGGACTCTTAACACCCCAGTTTCACCAATGGACAGATCATCCAAAATGAAAATAAATAAGGAAACACAAGCTTTAAATAATACATTAAACTAGATGGACTTAATTGATATTTATAGGACATTCCATCCAAAAACAACAGAATACACTTTCTTCTCAAGTGCTTATGGAACATTCTCCAGGATAGATCATATCTTGGGTCACAAATCAAGCCTTGGTTAATTTAAGAAAACTGAAATCGTATCAAGTATCTTTTCCAACCACAACACAATGAGACTAGATATCAATTACAGGCAAAAATCTGTAGAAAATACAAACACATGGAGGCTAAACAATACACTACTAAATAACCAAGAGATAATTGAAGAAATCAAAGAGGAAATTAAAAAATACATAGAAACAAATGACAATGAAAACACGACAACACAAAACCTATGGGATGCAGCAAAAGCAGT
>NC_041214.2:70311350-70313852 GCF_002837175.3 Physeter macrocephalus | reverse complement strand
TGAAAAGGAGAAGTAACAACTGACACTGCAGAAATACAAAGGATCATGAGAGATTACTACAAACAACTATATGTCAATAAAATAGACAACCTGGAAGAAATGGACAAATTCTTAGAAAAGCACAACCTTCTGAGACTGAACCCAGAAAAAAGAGAAAATATAAATACACCAATCACAAGCACTGAAATTGAAACTGTGATTAAAACTCTTCCAACAAACAAAAGCCCACAACCAGGTGGCTTCACAGGCGAATTCTATCCAACATTTAGAGAGGAGCTAACACCTATCCTTCTCAAACTCTTCCAAAATATAGCAGAGGGAGGACACTCCCAAACTCATTCTATGAGGCCACAAACTCTTCCAAAATATAGCAGAGGGAGGACACTCCCAAACTCATTCTACAAGGCCACCATCACCCTGATACCAAAACCAGAGAAAGATGGCACAAAAAAAGAAAACTACAGGCCAATATCACTGATGAACATAGATGCAAAATCCTCACAAAAATACTAGCAAACAGAATCCAAAGCACATTAAAAGGATCATACATCATGATCAAATGTGGTTTATCCCAGGAATGCAAGGGTTCTTCAATATATGCAAATCAATCAATGTGATAAACCATATTAACAAACTGAAGGATAAAAACCATATGATCATCTCAAAAGATGCAGAAAAGGCTTTTGACAAAATTCAACACCCATTTATGATAAAAACCCTCCAGAAAGTAGGCATAGAGGGAACTTACTTCAACATAATAAAGCTCATATATGACCAACCCACAGCAAACATCATTTTCAATGGTGAGAAACTGAAACCATTTCCACTAAGATGAGGAACAAGACAAGGTTGTCCACTCTCACCACTATTAGTCAACATACTTCTGGAACTTTTAGCCACAGCAATCAGAGAAGAAAAAGAAATAAAATGAATCCAAATCGGAAAAGAAGTACAACTGTCACTGTTTGCAGATGACATGATACCATACATAGAGAATCCCAAAGATGCTCCCAGAAGACTACTAGAGCTAATCAATGAATTTGGTAAAGTAGCAGAATACAAAATTAATGCATAGAAATCTCTTGCATTCCTATACACTAACGATGAAGAATCTGAATGAGAATTTAAGGAAACACTCCCTTTTACCATTGTAACAAAAAGACTAAAATACCTAGGAATAAACCTACCTAAGGAGAAAAAAGACCTGTATGCAGCACACTATAAGACACTTATGAAAGAAATTAAAGGTGATAGAAACAGATGGAGAGATATACCATGTTCTTGGATTGGAAGAATCAACTATGTGAAAGTGACTATACTACCCAAAGCAATCTACAGATTCAATGCAATCCCTATCAAACTACCAATGGCATTTTTCATATAAGTAGAATAAAAAATTGCACAATTTGTATGGAAACATAAAAGACCCCGAATAGTCAAAGCAATCTTGAGAAAGAAAAACAGAGCTGGAAGAATCAGGCTCCCTAACTTTAGAGTATACTACAAAGCTATAGTAATCAAGACAGTATGGTACTGGCACAAAAACAGAAATATAGATCAATGGAACAGGATAGAAAGCCCAGAGACAAACTCATGCACATATGGTCACCTTATCTTTGATAAAGGAGGCAAGAATATACAATGGAGAAAAGACAGCCTCTTTAATAAGTGTTGCTGGATAAACTGGACAGCTACATGTAAAAGAATGAAATTAGAACACTCTTTAACACCATACACAAAAATAAACTCAAAATGGATTAAAGAGCTAAATGTTAAGTCACACACTATAAAACTCTTAGAGGAAAACATAGGCAGAACACTCTATGACATAAATCACAGCAAGATCCTTTTTGACCCACCTCCTAGAGAAATGGAAATAAAAACAAAAATAAACAAATGAGACCTAATAAAACTTAAAAGTTTTTGCACAGCAGTGGAAACCATAAACAAGACCAAAAGACAACCCTCAGAATGGGAGAAAATATTTGCAAATGAAGCAACTGACAAAGGATTAATCTCCAAAATATACAAGCAGCTCATGCAGCTCAATATTAAAAAAACAACACAATCCAAAAATCGGCAGAAGATCTAAACAGACATTTCTCTAAAGAAGATATACAGAGTTAACAAACACACGAAAGGATGCTCAACATCACTAATCATTAGAGAAATGCAAATCAAAACTACAATGAGGTATCACCTCACACCAGTCAGAATGGCCATCATCAAAATATCTACAAACAGGGCTTCCCTGGTAGCGTAGTGGTTGAGAGCCCGCCTGCCTATGCAGGGGACGTTGGTTCGTGCCCCGGTCCGGGAGGATCCCACATGCTGCATAGCGGCTGGGCCCATGAGCCAATGCCTCTGAGCCTGCGCGTCGGGAGTCTGTGCTCCACAACGGGAGAGGCCACAGCAGTGAGAGGCCTGCATACCT
The DNA here is from genome assembly GCF_002837175.3 of Physeter macrocephalus. Classification (NCBI taxonomy): domain Eukaryota; kingdom Metazoa; phylum Chordata; class Mammalia; order Artiodactyla; family Physeteridae; genus Physeter; species Physeter macrocephalus. Next base: position 70,311,418 of record NC_041214.2, on the reverse strand, counting down.
CAAAAAAAAAAGAAAAAAAAGAAAAAAAATCTACAAACAATAAATGCTGGAGAGGGTGTGGAGAAAAG
>NC_041214.2:70298891-70311340 GCF_002837175.3 Physeter macrocephalus | reverse complement strand
TATGACCTAACAATCCCACTACTGGGCATATACCCTGAGAAAACCATAATCCCAAAAGAGTCATGTAACACAATGTTCATTGCAGGTCTATTTACAATAGCCAGGACATGGAAGCAACCTAAGTGTCCATCGACAGATGAATGGATAAAGAAGATGTGGCACATGTATACAATGGAATATTACTCAGCCATAAGAAGAAACGAAACTGAGTTTGTAGTGAGGTGGATGGACATAGAGACTGACATACAGAGTGAAGTAAGTCAGAAAGAGAAAAACAAATACCGTATGCTAACACATATATATGGAATCTAAGAAAAAAAAATGGTTCTGAAGAACCTAGGGGCGGGACAGGGATAAAGACACAGAGATAGAGAATGGACTTGAGGACATGGGGAGGGGGAAGGGTAAGCTGGGACGAAATGAGAGAGTGGCATGGACATATATACACTACCAAATGTAAAATAGATAGCTAGTGGGCAGCAGCCACATAGCACAGGGAGATCAGCTCGGTGCTTTGTGACCACCTAGAAGGGTGGGATAGGGAGGGTGAGAGGGAGGCACAAGAGGGAGGAGATACAGGGATGTATGTATATGTATAGCTGATTCATTTTGTTATAAAGCAGAAACTAAGACACCATTGTAAAGCAATTATACTCCAATAAAGATATAAAAAAAAAAATCCTGACGGTATTGACATGGTTCAGAATGTGCTACACCAAATTTTGGAACCTTGGCATTTGAAGTTTCAAGCTGAAGGAATTTGAGAAATGGGAGGTGCTGGAAGGACTCTCTGACCTCCCTTGTCTCCCCTGAAAACAGGTCAGAAGACCCTCACTGGAGAGGCACACTCACTGTACCTGCAGGAAAAAAGCATTCTATCTCCAAGATGAGCGATGCCCAGAGGAACCTGAATGAACAGGCCTTGCTATTTCCCCCAGTTTATCGTCCTTAACTCATAGCCTTTTGTCCCCACACATTTTCCCACAGCTTTCCACTCTTCATTAAACCAGACATAACAACACAGGTGTAGCTGCTTCTTCAGGTCTTCATTTCCTTATGAAGATTCTTGTGTCACCTAAAACTTACATTAAACACGTTTGTGTGCTTTTCTCTTGTTAATCTGTCTTTGGTTAGACAACTCAGCCCAGAGCCCTCCTCAAAAGATTAGAAGGAAAAAGAACAGTTTTTCTCCCCTACAATGTAAAGAAGTTCCTCTAAGTTTGAGTAGGACAACTATACATCTACTCGTATTATTTAGTGTCTTATGTTTGGTTTTCTAACTGGTCTCTGCCTCACTCTGCCTCTCCTGTCCCATCGCCATAGGGGTAGTGTTCAAACTGGACAAATGTGCGATCATTGCAGAGCCTGGCCCCATCTGCCTGCATAGCCTCATCTCCCACTGGTGACTGATATGTAACTTCTCCACTGCAAACCCAAATCATGTCCATCCCCGGGGTGCAACATGGTGTCTCGTTTTGTTTTGCTCCTCCTGATATTCTTCACAAGTTAATTTCTTTACATTTGAGGGTGTTTTCTCTCATCTCTGCTTCCCCAAACCCCTATCCTTCTAGAACCTGATCAAATGTCACTTTTCTGAAGCTTCCCCACCACAGTGTTAAATGACTCATTAGAAATCTGACTGCGCTTAGCTTTATCTCATATTTTTATTTCACTAAATGGCAGGAATCTTTCCCTGTGTGGATTCTGTGTCTTCTCATCTGGCCTAGAAGTGGAAGTAGAAGGTGTTCTGTTATGCTGCTTACGATAGACATTCAACAAATATTGTATAATAGATGAATAACATCCAGCAACTACTTGAACAACCTCACATTATTTACTGAGGGCTCAATAGATAGCTAAAGAAGCATGTTGTACAGTAGTATCATTTGACTGAAATGTTGAGCAGCTGATCTCATAGGATGCAGCATCCACCTCATAAGTCAATGAAATTTCCTTTACTTAATGCTTTCCCCCTCTCCTCAGTCTGGCATTGAGCTTACTTAATAAAATGCTTTTGTGACAAAATGACCATGTACATGATAAAATATCTCAGAGTTTGAGAAATGTACCAAATGTCAGGCTATGGTTTTGTCTTTATCATGTTGTGGCTCTGGGGTCCAGACTGCACCCTGTGGTGACAACTGAATGGATGTTGTCACTATTGGTTATTGTGGGAAGAGGTAAATCCTAAGACAGTGAGAGGTGGACAGTGGTGAGGGAGGACTTCTTACTCCCTGGGACTGGGAGGGAGCTGGACCCAACCTCCCAGGCCTGAAGAAGCCTAAATGGTTTTAGGAGGGGACTGAGCTGCTGCTGGCCATCTGGAGGCGAGCAGAGGACAACAGCCAGAGCGAGCGAGCCTTTGCTTTTCGGCGGCACTAACGCTGTGGACAGGGCAGATGCTTGTCAGCTTCTGAGAGTGAGGTTAGTCATCAGTTAGATCCATTTCACCTTTAACCTGCCCTCACTGATCAAGCTGGCTTCCACTGTTTTTACAAAAACGTGCATGTCCTCCAAGCCTTATGTAGCCTAGATAATAAGATGTTTGCCCAAGTTGTTTTCTAGGAACTTGGAGTCAGCTGCGTCCATTTTGAGCTCCAGCTGGTTAAGACTTGTTAAGACCACCGACCATCCAACTGAGCATGCGCGAGTGGCCGCTGGTTGACCTTTTGACGTCAGAGGGCCCAGACTCCACCCTCGGTTCATGCTAACTGCTGTTTTCTGAGCACGTGTCCCACGGAGGGGCCTGCAGCTTAGTTGCATCTGCTCAGGATGGTGATGACCTCACCTTTTTCCTCTCTCCAATTACCTTTCCCCGTGTTCCCCACGCCTGGGCTTTATCCCACAAGTGCCCTGAGCCCTGCGCTTCAGGCAGTCAGAGCTCTGCGCTGGGCTGAGAACCTTGGCGTCTTGGCGTTTGGCTTGCTGTGCATCCGGCCACTGAACCTCGTTTGTTAGCACTTCTAACAAAGCCAGGACCTGGGGAGGTCTTCCGGTCGCAGGAAGGTATGTTTGATTTTCGGCTTCATCAGTAACGGTAAGAATAAGTTGGGATGTGCATGAAGAGTTGTGGGGATTTTTGGACATGGGAGAAGGGAGCTTGGGAAGGACCAAACTTTCGGCTTGTCTGGTATACGAGGTCTTAAAGTTGGCGCACTTTGAGGACAGATTTTTTTATCCTAAGCCAGTAAAGGTGACTTTTTGGACCAATACAATCGGTTGGGTTGTTCAGGTTTCCTACTAGTTTTAGTCAAATTTCCAAACTCTTCCCCCTGGTACCAGTAGCCAGGTGATACCTCCTGGTATTTTCTCTTCCTCTCCCATCACTCATACAATGGTCATTTAGTGGCCATATGGTGAAATTTGTGCCAGTGGGCCTTAAGTAGGATTGATATTTATATCTTCTAAGTACTCTTTCTAAAAAAGAAGCTGCTATCCTTGGACTTTGTCCCCTCTCCATAGGCTGGTATATTGATGTAGTGTCGACTCAGCTTCAACCATGAAGGGCAATGCCCTAGGGTAATGTAGAACAACAAGATGGAAAGAATGTGAGCTCCTGGAGAAGAGCTCTAGCATAGACCTCCCAGGCTGTTTCATGAGAGAGAAATAGAAGTCAATCTTGTTGAAGTTACTTGCTTTTGGAGTCTTGTTTTTGCAGTGTCATTCTTATTCTAATTCAGATATTGGTGCTTATCATTATAAAAACCTTAAATATGTGGTGTTGCCCTAGATGTTAGACAGTGGGCAGTGAAAAAACAGGCATTTCAGATACTGAGAAGATGATGAACTTTGTACTGCCAAGGCAACATTTGGTAAGATTGTCTTCAGTTTAAAAACCTCATGTCTGTATAATCATTAGTCCTAGAGAAAGCAGTTGGAAGTAACCAGATTATTTGTACGTTGGCTGCTCTTTGCTGCTTTCCACAGGTGGTTATTAGAAAGAAATGAGCCCAGGCAAGAATTGGCCAATTGGCAGGAAGAGTGGGAATATAATAGAACCCTATGGGGTTGGAAAAATCAACTGCTATTAATCCCACGAAGGCAGAAAACTGTTACGAAGGGTGCTCTTCAAAATCCTCCCATTAAACGATTTTCAGCTGAGTAAAGGAAGGTAGTCCTAGCAACAAAGATCAGATTAAGTCTACTGTGTCAAATAGCCTCAAGGGAGTAGCCTTTTTTTTTTTTTTTTTTGGGGGGGGGGCAGTACGCGGGCCTCCCCCTATTGTGGCCTCTCCCCTTGCGGGGCCAGGCTCAGCGGCCATGGCTCACGGGCCCAGCCGCTCCGCGGCATGTGGGATCCTCCCGGACCGGGGCACGAACCCGTGTCCCCTGCATCGGCTGGCGGACTCTCAACCACTGCGCCACCAGGGAAGCTCCGGGAGTAGCCTTTTAAGGGAGGAAAGAGTGATGGCTAAACTCACATGCCAGAAAAGAAGGCAGGCTTAAGAAATAATGCCCAGTAAAGAATTCTGGGTGGGTACTGACATGTTAAATCAGAACAGAATCAAATAGACCAGAAATCTACCATTGATTGAAGCAAACTTTGTTGCCAAATGAACCACTGGCTTGTGAATGTTCAATCCTAATGTAATCCTCAGCCTCACTGCACTGGTAGGAAGCAGTGTAAAAAGAACTGAGCATCCTTGAAGGAGGACTCACGAAAGAAATGTCTCCAAACTCTGATGTGGCCATGAGGGACAATGGGCAAGGAAGAACCACCGAGGCAAAGCCACAGGCTCAGGGGACAATGGACAAGGGAATGCCTCCAGAAACAAAAACCAAGATCTAACCATGAAAATATTCCACTGCCAGGGTAGGTCCCTTTATAATTACTGCCCAGCGTGATGCCATCATTGCTAAGGACCAGCAGCTGCTGTGTGTTTTGCTTTTTTCTGAGAAGAAATGTCTATTGTGCATGTCTTGTCTTACCTACCATTGTTTACTGAGTTTGTTGTGGGTACAGGGATGTGTAGGTGGGACATGGGGGAGGGAATGAGCTTGTAACTTCTTGACTAGGAGATACATCCAGAAGTGGTAGAAGAGACTGCATTGTTGCCCACGTATCTTGGACTTTAAGCTGTGTGCCATAGCAGGATGGGACCTGTCTCTTTTAGGGTAGGGGTAATGTGTTCTGTGTGAGGGAGGAAAAGGGCATGCATGGATATTTGGGTGATCAGAGAGGTGGGCTTTGGGAAATTGCTATGTATCCCCATGTTCTCTTTCCAGCTGGGTGCGGACATGCGACTAATTTTTGGCAAACAAAGTGAGCTGAAGTGGTATGTGTAAATGGGATATAATTTGCCACTTAAAGACCATCATGTTTCTCTGGATTTTGGCTTTCTCCCCCTTCTTATAGGCTGTAATATGGATGTTGGGGCAATCTAGCTGTGACAGTATGGATGAGCATTTTCCTGTACCCATCTAGGTTCTTATGGCTGGTCTAAGAATTAAATTGACATGAGACAGATGAACAGAGAAAATCAAACAAAAGTTTAATAACATGTATACGTGAGAGACACCCAGGAAAACTGAGGAACTCACCAAAATGGTCAAAACCCTCACCTTCAATAACATCTTCAGCTAAAGTTAACAAAAGAGGTTGTTAGGGGTAATGGCTTGGGACTTCAGAGGGGAGGAAAACAATTCACATGAAAATGGAAAAGCATATTTTTGGTAAAACAAATGTTTGCTGGGCCATGCAGAGAGGACGAGACACAGAGGACTCTGATCCCTAGGTCTTGCTGAGTCTCCCCTGACACACCTGGCCCATATTCTCTGCAGATACCTCAGGTGGTAGCTGTACTGTGGGAACAAGCCCATTATGTGAATTCTTTTAGGCAATTAAGGGAGAGGTAACAAGAAAAACTGAGTCTTCAGTTTCTTAAAAATAATGAGCCTATTCTTTTCTATCATGGCTTATCACAGAATATTGAATATAGTTCCCTGTGCTATACAGTAGACTATAAAATACATATGTGTAATTGAATCACTTTGCTGTACTGCAGAAATTAACACAACTTTGTAAGTCAACTATATTTCAATAAAGAAAGAATTTTTAAAAATCAGCCTAAATTGATCACCATGCCACAGAGACATTTTTTTCTTAATATATTTTATTTATTTATTTATTTATTTATTTATTTTTGGCTTTGTTGGGTCTTCGTTTCTGTGCGAGGGCTTTCTCCAGTTGCGGAGAGCTGGGCCCACCCTTCATCACGGTGCGCGGGCCTCTCACTATCGCGGCCTCTGGTTGAGGAGCGCAGGCTCGGTAGTTGTGGCTCACGGGCCCAGTTGCTCCGTGGCGTGTGGGATCTTCCCAGACCGGGGCTCGAACCCGTGTCCCCTGCATCGCAGGCAGACTCTCAACCACTGCGCCACAGGGAAGCCCCACAGAGACATTTTGGGGTGACAAATGTTGATCCTCTACAGCTTCCTGTGTAACTGTCTACTGAATGAACACAGGAAAACTGTTCTGGATTATATATGGCTGGTTTCTAAAGTTAGAGGTCTAGGGACTTCCCTGGTGGCTCAGTGGTTGGGAATCCTCCTGCCAACGCAGGGGACATGGGTTCGAGCCCTGGTCTGGGAAGATCCCACATGCTGTGCAGCAACTAAGCCCGTGTGCCACAACTACTGAGCCTGAGCTCTAGAGCTCGTGAGCCACAACTACTGAGCCCACATGCCACAACTGCTGAGGTCCGCATGCCTAGAGTCCGTGCTCCACAACGGGAGAGGCCACTGCAGTGAGAAGCCTGTGCACTGTGGTGAGGAGTGGTCCCCGCGCGCAGCAACAAAGACCCAACACAGCCATAAATAAATAAATAAATAAAACAATAAACTTAGAGGTCTAGATTGCTTAAGACCTGGGACTTTCCTCACAGTGTTACCTGAGTGGCCATTGCCACAGACAAGAGGAAATAGGTGTCAGTCTGTTCAGGCTGCTGTAACAGAATACAACAGAATGAGTAGCTTATATACAACAGAAATTTTTTCCTCATAGTTCTGGAAGCTGCAAGTCTGAGATGAAGGGTGCCAGCCAACGAGGTCGAATGAGAGCCCTCTTCCAGGTTTCAGAGGTTGGTTGTGTCCTCCCATGGCAGAAGGGCCCAGGGAGCTGTGTGGTCCTCTTGTATGAGGGCACTAGTCCCAGTTATGAGGGCAAGAGGCGTCACCTTGAAGTTAGGTTTCCGATGTGAATTTTGGGGGGACACAAACATGAAGACCAGAGCAGTAGGTGATTGTTTTCAGACATGATTCTGAAAGCCCATTTGGGGGGAATGTTAGGACAAAACAGAATGTTGAAGAGGAAAAGCCTTCTGTAGTTCTCCTTGCCATGGTTCTCATGCATTGCCATTCCTGCAGCTTTTACAACCTTGACTTTTTCCTTTCAGAGATCTTAATTTAGTCCCTAGGGATTCCTCCAGCACGTCTAAGTAATTTGCAAGCACAATGGAACAAATCAGTGTGAGATCCCCTGTAGGTCCCAAACCCTCCAAAATGTAGCAAACGTTAGTGAGAAGACATCACTTAAAGTCCTGCTTATACTGGCTCCCTCTGGTTAAAATCGTCTCATAAACGTCTTCCCATGGAAGCTGCTCAATTCATGGTATGGTGATATCCATAAACCGAATCACTAACAGAGAAGTCAGTAGGTTACAGTCTAAAAATACTTATTTAAAATTTTGTACCCACTCTACTACCCTTATTTGCAAGGAGGTTTCCTGATGATGGAAATCATGGGGAAGTAGGTGGGCTTCCTGTGTGGGATCTACCAGAATGCCTCCCCAGTTCACTTCCTTCCCCAGAGTGCCTTTGGCACTTTCTTGTCTTTGCTCTTAAGTGTGAGAGGGTGACCTTAACTAGTCTCCGTTGGATGACTCTCCTTGGATGTGTGGTGATACTAGATGCAATCACCCTTTTGTTGGTGACTAGCCTTTAATCCTTGCCCTGAGTGTGAAAGAAAATCATTAAGTTATCTAAAAGTGTCTCATTGTGCTTCTAGTTCTAATTTTATTACAACCCTTTGTGATCTTAAAACCTTCGAAAGTAGACTCTAATGATCAGATTCTAAAAGCATTGGAATGTAGAGTATTCCTGTCACCTTGGATTTTTTTAGGATGGGGCTGTCTCTTTCAATTACACCAGGCTCCCCTTCTTTTCCATGCCCTGGGTTTACTCATGGTCTCCCAACTTTTGACTCCTTGTCCATCCCTGCTTTTGTTTTCATAACTCCTATTTTGGAGACAAGGATTTGTAGTGGTCCCAACTCCTCATGTGTTCGAGTGAACATCCCCCTCTGACTTTGCTTTTTTCCTTTGCAAATAAATACATAACCTGTATGATCATTTGGTATTGTGTTCCATATCTTTGGGTGACAATTTAATTTTTTATGCTCACATGCAAATAAGCATCATCCAATAATAAAAAGTGGTAGATGTACTTGAATTGAAAGCTTTGATAATTATACAATCTTTAAATTAATTAATGAGCCAAAGGCAGCTAAACATTAGCGTTTAGAAAGATCTCTACAGCATCAGCTACTAATGAGTTCATTTAGATCCATCGTGCAACTCGTTTTGGAATGCACAGACCATATTTAATCATATTCAATCAGATCTAATATTGAAATTATGAACACAAGGCATTGTTGAGTGTGAAATTACCATAGAATTTTACTTGTTAAACACATTTCTTGTTGTTGCTCCTAGATGAATGATAATTTGATGATGAAGTAGGTAATTTGTATACAATGGACCATTTATGGAATAATAAGGAATTCCAAGGTGTCTTCATTTGTGTTGATCATTCACATACAAATTCTAAATTCATTTGCTTCAGCTGCTTCAGAGGTTCTACTGCCCTCAGGCAAGAAGGATGCACTTTTAGACATCTTTTCCCCTTGAGTTTGTAATTTCTTTTTTTTGAGAGGACATAGAAAATTTTAGAAATGTATTATAGCAATTGACTAAGATCATTAAAAAAAAAAATTAAAAATGTAATAATACAAAAACAGCCCCACCCTCCACTTGGCTTCTTTTTAGTCATTACCCACCCTCTTATCCTGACTTCTAACATAATTGAAGTGTTTTGCCTGTTTTTGTACTTTATATAAATAAACTCATATAGTATATATCTTTTTCGTCTGGCTTCTTCTGCTTAACATTATGTTTGTAAGATTTATTCATATTGTTTCATGTCACAGGTCATGCATTTCTCATTGCTGTGTAATATTGCAGTGGGTGAACAGCCCACAATTTATTCATTTTACTGTTGGAGGACATTTGGTTAGTTTCCAGTTTCCAGCTATTATAATTTGTGCTACTCTGAACATTCTGATACATGTTTTTGTTTTTATGCTTAATTATGGTAAAATACATATAACATAAAAATTACTATTGTAACCATGTTTAACAATTCAGTGGCCTTAAGTACATTTACATGGTTGTGAAAGCAATCTCTAGAACTCTTCATCTTGCAAAACCAAAACTCTATCTCCACTAAACAACACCCCCCTATTCCTCATGCCCTTGGCAACCACCATTCCTACTTTCTGTTTTTATGAGTTAGACTACTGTGGTTACCTAACCTAGAGTGCAATTACACAGTATTTGTCTTTTGGGACTGCCTTATTTCATTTAGCATAATGTCCTCAAAGTTCACCCATGTTGTAGCATGTGTCAGAATTTCCTTCCTTTTGTAAGACAATATTTCATTGCATGTATAGGCCACATTCTAGTACATGTTTCTGATGAGCATATGCACATATTTCTGATGAGATTATATGTAGTTGGGGTCATAGAATATTTAAAGATTCAGCTTTTGTAGATTTTGCCAAACAGTGTTTCACAGTAATTGTACCAATTTACATTCTTGCCAAACATGTGTGAGTTAAGTACCTTTTAATGCAATTAAATTGTTTCTTTCTATGTAGGCTACAACAGTGGCCAGATGCCAGTTATAGGATCGTATTGTTTATTTTCCTTTTTAAAACTCATGGTATTAGTTATGATAACATCAGCTTCTGCAGTAGATTCAGTTTATTTCTCACTCACTAAATAGTTCAGTGTGGGGAACACCCAGTAAGGCAGTCTCCTCTCCTCTGAGAAGTGATTCAGGGATTGAGAATTATTCCATTTGGTGGCTCTACCATATTTGACATGTGCCTTCCAATGTCACCCTGAGCTTCGACATCCAGAGGAGTGTGGAGAAGGCACACTGTCTTTTAACTGTCTTAGCCAGGAAGTGACATATCCTTTTTGTTCACATCCCCTTAGTAGGAAAATGTCACATGCTACATCTAGATGCAAAGATTGGGGTGGGGGGTGTGTGGAGGAGAGGAAAAATGTTCCCTGGCTGGGCAGCTGCTTCCATTAGCAACTCTTCACTTAGGGAAAGGAGCACAGATACCTGCTGGGCAGCTGTGTTTGCCACACATGCCTTGGCTTTTTTTTTTTTTTTTTTTTTTTTTTTTTTTTTTTGGTATGCGGGCCTCTCACCTCTCCCGTTGCGGACACAGGCTCTGGACGCGCAGGCTCAGCGGCCATGGCTCACGGGCCCAGCCGCTCCGCGGCACGTGGGATCTTCCTAGACCGGGGCACGAACCCGTGTCCCCTGCATCGGCAGGCGGACTCTCAACCACTGCGCCACCAGGGAAGCCCTGCCTTGGCATTTTTGTGTTCCATCCTCTCAGAGACTATTGTCCTTAGGATCCCTGGCTGAAAGTAGTGATGACAGATCAATTGAAGAAACTTAAAAAACTTGCTGGAAAAATTTGTCACGGACAAACGTAATCCGTTGAGACCCAGTTCATAGAAGTATTTTATAAATGCTTGTATACTGTGAGCCCATCTGCATGGTAACATCTTAAATACTCCTCTCACTGTTTGACATCTTCCTTATAACTTTGAACCAGAAGTAAGCAAGGAGGAGGAGAGTGATTTGCAGGGAAATTGAGGAGTGAGGCTGCAGAAGGGCACATTTGTCCTCTATGATCTCACCCAGTGTCTTGGTGGATCCTTGATAAGCACCAGGCGTTCAATATTTGAAAGTCCTGATCAGAATCAAGGCCTTGGATTTGGGCCCCCTGGAGAAAGCTTCAGGTCAGGCAGGCCTCAGTCATGTCCAATATCTATGTCTCAAGCATAAGACAAAAGTGCAGATCACATACATCCAAGGTAACAAATAGGAAGAAGGTGGAGGCCCCAGGATTCATCATCCATTCTGAGGTCATGATGATTTTGTTTTACAAGATAAAAGCGTATGCAGTTTATTACTGAAAGCATTAGCATAAGAAAGGAAAGTAGCAATCTCTGCCCAAGGTGACAGAGAGAGCTATCTGGCTAAGACCTGTTTGGAGAACATATGAATCTCCCATCTCTCTGATCCATAACCAGAGTGACCTGTGTACATTGTTAGTGCAGCTTCCTTTTCATCTGCTTCCTAAAATGTCTCTCAGTTATGTTATGAGGCTGTTTTTGGTTGAACGAGTTTTGAGGTTTTAAGAATGAGTAAATTGCCATGTGGCACTGAAATCTGTATGCATAAGGGGTGGTGTTGGGGAGGGGGAGGATGGAGAAGTCTCCAGAAATAACAGCTATATGTGTGGAATACTACACAATGTGCAGTTACTATGTGCTACACACTTTATCTGCACTAGTCCCTTTAATCCTCACATGGAGAAGGAAAATGAGGTTCAGAGAGGGGACTACTCATGGCCACTCAGCTAATAAGAGGAGGAGCCACAATGTGAGCTGGCTCTGACTCCTAGTCACAGGCTCCACAGGGATCAAAGAGGTCCTCTAAAGGAGGCACTGAGAAACCTGAGAGTGGATACAGCAGTATGGATTATCCTTGGAGTCATGGACTTGCCTTTTATCAGCCTCCCCACCACCCTAAAATTGGCATCCCCTCAGTAGTGAGGGCTCACTGCCATTCACATTCATCACCGTGACCTTTTCTGGTGGTATGGAAAATAAGCAGAAGCTAAAAAGCAATCACACGTCTTAGGTGCTAATGTCTAAATATTCTTTTCAATTGTAATTGATTTCTACATGTGCTAGTATGCAAGTGAGCAGTGGGTTCAAATCCTCCCCAGCTTTCACGATTAAAATGTTAAAAAGCCATTCCTATACACTAACAACGAAAGATCAGGAAGAGAAATTAAGAAAACAATCCCATTCACTTTTTTACAGAACTAGAACAAAAAGTCTTAAAATTTGTGTGGAGACACAAAAGACCCCAAATAGCAAAAGCAATCTTGAGAGAAAAAAATGGAGCTGGGGGAATCAGACTCCCTGACTTCAGACTATACTACAAAGCGACAGTAATCAAGACAATATGGTACTGGCACAAAAACAGAAATATAGATCAATGGAACAAAATAGAAAGCCCAGAGATAAACCCACGCACCTATGGTCAACTAATCTATGACAAAGGAGGCAAGGATATAC
>NC_041214.2:70275479-70298841 GCF_002837175.3 Physeter macrocephalus | reverse complement strand
AACATAAAAGCTTTTGCAAAGCAAAGGAAACTACAAACAAGATGAAAAGACAACCCTCAGAATGGGAGAAAATATTTGCAAACGAATCAACAGACAGGATTAATGTCGAAAATATGTAAACAGCTCATGCAGCTCAATATTAAAAAAACAACCCAATCTAAAAAAATGGGCAGAAAACCTAAATAGACATTTCTCCAAAGAAGACAACAGATGGTCAAGAAGCACATGAAAAGCTGCTCAGCATCACTAATTATTAGAGAAATGCAAATCAAAACTACAATGAGGTATCACCTCACACCAGTTAGAATGGGCATCATCAGAAAATCTACAAACAACAAATGCTGGAGAGGGTGTGGAGAAAAGGGAACCTTCTTGCACTGTTGGTGGGAATGTAAATTGATACAGCCATTATGGAGAACAGTATGGAGGTTCCTTAAAAAACTAAAAATAGAATTACCATATGATCCAGCAACCCACTACTGGGCATATATACCCACGGAAAACCATATTTCAAAAGGACACATGCACCCCAATGTTCATTGCAGCACTATTTACAATAGCCAGGTCATGGAAGCAACCTAAATGCCCACTGACAGATGAATGGATAAAGAGGATGTGTTACATATATACAATGGCCTATTACTCAGCCATAAAAAGGAACGAAATTGGGTCATTTGCAGAGACGTGGATGGATCTAGAGACTGTGATACAGAGTGAAGTAAGTCAGAAAGAGAAAAACAAATATTGTATATTAATGCATATATGTGGAACCTAGAAAAATGGTACAGATGAACCAGTTTGCAGGACAGAAATAGATTGACATGTATACACTGATGTGTATAAAATAGATAACTGATAAGAACCTGCTGTATAAAAAATAAAATTCAAAAAAAATGTTAATAGCCAATCGAGGGTGTATGCTCCAGGTTTTTTCACCACATCACTGGAAAGGTAAAAGCTTGTTTTCTAGAAATGTAGCATAAACCCATCCCTAAAGCGGGGTGCTGGTCACAGTGATTGTCTTGCAAGTGATGGATGGCAGTGGTGTTCGGGAGCTACGCTGGTGTTATTTGTTTTGAAAGTGCTCAGACAAGCCGAATTTCACAACCATTAGGAGTATTGGGTTGTTACAGTAAATATCAATAAGAGATACAACTGCTCCAGGGAACCAGTGGATTTTAGAAAAAGTGGGTTTATGCCTGCGTATTGTACGTCAGGTTGCCTCAAAATGATAAATTATTTACCAGTGAGAGAGGTGAATTAATTCTGTAGTAAAAGGGAGCTTAATTTGTTACCCAGTCAGAAGGAAACTGGAAATATCAAACTGTAACTATATCAAGAGTTTGTTTCTTTTAGATACCTTATTTTTCTTCCAAAGTATTGGCCACTATTTGACCTCTGCCAGACAGTTCTACCAATTTAGGGAACATTTACATTTTCCAGTTCCTTTCCATCTGTTTTCAATCTCAATCCTCAATTTACTAAATTCGATAACAAACTTAATTAGAATTACTTTACTAGAGGCATTAGAGCCAGTTAAATTAAAGTTTCAAGTCCTCAGTTGTACTAACCATACATCAGGTGTTCACTTGGAGCTAGGGGATACCATATGAGATAGTGCAGACGTGGAATACATCCATTATTTCAGAAAGCTCATTGGACAGCCTTGTCTTCATCTACCTGGCCAAAGGGGAAAGCAAGTGAGCAGGAGGCAGGCTTTCTTTTAAAAAGTCTTGACCTGGACGTGGCACACATCACTTCTGCTCACTTTGGTCGGTGGAAATAAGTCTTTTGGACTCCCACACACTGGGGCCTGGTGTCTTAGTCCATTTGGGCGTCTGTAACAAAAATGCCAGAGACTGGGTGGCTTATACAACGAACATTTGTTTCTCACAATTGTGGAGTCTGAGAAGTTCAAGATTAAGGGGCCAGCAGATCCCACGTCTGGTGAGGGCTCGCTTCTGGCTTCAAAGATGGCTGTTTTCTCACTGTATCCTCACATGGTGGAAGGGGTGAGAGAGCTCTCTGGGGTCTCTTTTATAAGGGCAGTAATGCCATTCATGAGAGCTCTGTCCCTATCACCTAATCACCTCCCAAAGGCTCCACCTCCAAATACCATTACTTTGGGGATTAGGTTTCAACATATGAGTTTTTGGGGGACACCAATATTCAGTCGATAGCACCTGAGTAGCTACAGTCCTATACTATGGACAAGAAGGACTGAATTTTACCAGGCCATAGCCATTGCCACCTCACTAGACAAATTTAATAATGCAAATACGGCCCAGAGGAAAAGCCTTTGGAAATAGGCTTGGATTCAAGTTCTTCTGCCACTTCCAGACTGTTTGACATTGGGCAAGGAGGAAGCCCTGACTCAGCTTCATCATTCTTAAACGGCAACAATGATAATACCTAATTCCTAGAACCTTCATCAGGATTAAATATTAAAATTATATCATGTAGATGTGCTCGCTTCAGCAGCACATATACTAAAATTGGAACAATACAGAGAAGATTAGCATTGCCCCTGCGCAAGGATGACATGCAAATTCGTGAAGCATTCCATATTAAAAAAAAATTATGTAGAAATGCAAATGTACTTTAAAGTTCAAATGTGTACACACGTGTGATAGATTGTCTCATGGACCACAGTTCTTCATCTGTCCCTGCAGCCTTGCCTTTTGCTATGTGACTTTGCAGTATAGTTTCCTGCCCCTTGAATCTGGGTTGACCTTGTGAATTGTTTTGGCCAATGGGATATGGTGAGAGTGTCACTGTGCCAGTCCTGAGTCTAGGTTTTGAGAAACCTTGTAGGTTTCTGCCATCATGAGAAAAACCTGCCTAGGGTAGCCTCCTGGTCCCAGGAAGAGGTTGATAGGAGAGTGGTACTCTCCTATCAGCTAGTACCATGTGGAAGAGTGGTACGAGTTGGCAGGGCTTAGAACAGTAGCTTAGACCCTCAGCAGAGGCATGATCTAAATAAATGCCTATTATTGTATGGCAGTGAGGTATCGTTGCTTGTTGACTATTGCTATAGTAACGGTAAACAACTACAATTAGTTTGTTCATCTATATCTCTTCACTTGAGCAACTTTTGGCATTTAATTAATATAATCTAAAACAGTAAACGTCAGTAGAGGAAAAGTTTGGGTTAAATTTTTAAAATATTAAAAACTTTTTTTTTTACATTGTCTGGTACTTTTCATATGGTGACTCAGAAAAGAATTAAAAAGCAATAACAAATGAGATGAGATAAAAACAATGAAGAGAGAAATAATTATGTGATCACAATTTTTTTTTAATTGAACTATGGTTGACTTAGAATATTGTGTTTCAGGTATAGAGCATAGTGATTGAGAGTTTTTTCCCCCCAGATTGTATTCCATTATAGGTTATTAAAAGATATTGGTTATAATTCCTTGTGCTATACAGTAAATCTTTGTTGCTTGTCTGTTGTATGTATAGTAGTTTGTATCTGTTAATCCCATGGTCCTAATTTGTCCCTCCCCTACTCCTTCTCCCCTCTGGTGACCATAAGTTTGTTTTCTATGTCTGTGAGTCTGTTTCTGTTTTGCATGTAGATTCACTGGTATTATTTTCTAGATTTGACATATAAGTGATATCATAAAATACTTGTCTTTGTCTTACTTACTTCACTAAGCATAATACTCCCTAGGTCCATTCATGTTGCTGTAAATGGCAATATTTCATTCTTTTTTATGGCTGTGTAATATTCCATTGTATATATGTACCACATCTTAAGCCAGTCATCTGTTGATGGGTACTTGTGTTGCTTCCTCATCTTGGCTGTTGTAAATTGTGCTGCTATGAACATTGGGGCGCATGTGTCTTTTTGAGTTATTTTTTTTTCCAGATACATACCCAGGAGTAGAATTGCGAGATCATGTGATAGTTCTGTTTTTTTAGGGAAACTCCATACAGGAGTAGAATTGCGAGATCATGTGATAGTTCTGTTTTTTTAGGGAAACTCCATACTGTTTTCCATGGTGGCTGCACCAATTTATATTTTCAACAACAGTGTAGGAGAATTCCCTTTTCTCCACACCCTCTCCAGCATTTATTATTTGTAGATTTTTGATGATAGCCATTCTGACAGGTGTAAGGTGATACCTCCTTGTGGCTTTGATTTGTATTTCTCTAATAATTAGCAATGTTGAGCTTTTTTTCATGTGCCTGTTGGCCATCTGTATGTCTTCTTTGGAAAAACGTCTATTTAGGTCTTCTGCCCATTTTTGGATTGGGTTGTTTGTTTTCTTGATATTGAGTTGTATGAGCTGTTTGTATATTTTGGATATTAACCCCTTGTCAGTCACATCATTTGCAAATATCTTCTTCCAGTCTGTAAGTTGTCTTTTTGTTGATGGTTTCTTCTGCTGTGCTTTCAAGTTTGATTAGGTCTCATTTGTTTATTTTTGCTTTTATTTCTTTTGCCTTGAGAGACTGTGTGATCAATGTTTTTAGGTAGAGGGCTAGATAGTAAATATTTTTGGCTTTGCAACTTCTCAGCTCTGCCTTTGTGGTGTGAAGCAAGCTGTAAAAATATGTAAACAAATGAGTGTAACTGTTTCAATAAAACTTTGTTTACAAAAACAGGCAGCAGGCCAGATTTGGCCCACAAGCCATTGTTTGTGGACTCCTGCTCTTAGACATACTAATTATTGGTATGGAGATAAATATACTTAGACCCATGCCTCATTTCACACACTCAAAAAAAAAATGAAATTACAGAAAGAATATAAAATTATAAGACATGAGAAAGGATTATTCTGGTTATAAAGGCAATAAGTTTAGAGCTATTGTTGGGTTGAATTTAAGTCTAATGTCTACTACATTAGACAAATTAGACTTCTAATTTAAGTCTTTAGCTTAGTATTTGGCACACAGGGCATACTCTGGGACTGTGAAATATATTAATGTGAGAGCAATATAAAAGTAGTATAAACAAGCTGATGGCCTTAATTATATATATATATAAAATCCCTCAAATATGTGCTCAGTAAAAATCAGTTAAGGTAAAATGGAAAATCATATAAAAGAGTACACATAAGCTCTGTAAATATAGCATACTATTGCTTCACCAGCCTTGGTTACTAATAAGGCCATATCTCACTATCAAGAAATTCTTTCTTTTATCCTTTGGAGTCCAGATAGTCTCAGTCCAGATATTGGTCTACAATAGTTTTTACTCAGTCCAGATATTAGTCTACAATATGTTGACTTCTTTGAAAGAAAACTGAAAAATCTAACCAGTCTCCAATAAGCCCTGATGCTATTACAGGGAGTTATGTGAGGCACTGGGGATTCTGCTATTAGCTTTATAACACGTAGCGTCTGATATGTCAAGCTGCTCCAGCGTTGATGGCACCAGAGCTGAGACGAACTCCCTTTGTACTGGCTACCACCTATGCTGCCACAGAGCTGCTGCCAACACTGTTATGGGGAAGGGGGAACACAGGGTGGGAGGTCTGGGAGTATTGCACTCTTCCAACTGCCTCCTAAGACCATATTCTTTCTATCATCTTCTTATCATTCCCAAAGTCTGTTTGAAGTGTGCCCCACCTCCATTCCTACTCTTAACCTCTTTCTGGTCCTATAGATTTGCTACTCAAGGCTCCTTATTGGCATTTTTGAACAGTCTGACATAAGTGGTTTCCCTAAGCTCTGGGCTGTTCAGAGTTCTCCAAGGTCACTGTGATGGTTAATTTTAAATTTTATGTGTCAGCTTGGCTAAAAGATGCCCAGATAGCTGGAATAAACATTATTTCTGGGTGTGTCTATGAGGATGCTTCTGGAAGAGATGGGTTTGATTCAGTAGACTGATTAAAGAAGATTGGTTAATGCCCACCCACATTGGTGATGGCAATCTGTTGAGGGTCTGAATAGAACAAAAAGGTGAAGGAAGGGTGAGTTCTCTTTCATTGTGAGTTGGGTCATCCATCTTCTCCTGCCCTTGGACATTGGTGTTCTTGGGCCTTCAGATTCTGGGGTTTACCCTCTACTCCTCCCCTGGACTGGGAGTTACACCATTGACTTCCCTTGCTTCTCAGGCCTACTGACTCGGACTGAATGGCAAAATCAGCCTTTCCGGTTCTGCAGCTTGTAGACCACAGATGGTACAGATTGCGGGATTCTTGGCTTCCATAACTGTATGAGCCAATTCTTATAATAAGTTTCCTCTTATACATATCTATATATATCCTAGTGGTTCTGTTTCTCTGGAGAACTTTAATACAGTCACATTACTACATAAATATTATGAATAAAGTATTAAAATTAATAACATAAAGTGAATGGAAGCCTATACAGATAATACTTAAAATCCACTGAACAAATGAGTAAATACAAATTCTAAATCCTTCCTGTCCCCTGTGGGATAGAATGCAGTTTCTGGTCCTTCCTCTTTCGTTCAGCTCTTCTTTGGTGGCCCTCAACGTTGAGGCATTTAGGAGAGAGAGGTGAATTTGTATTCTTGCCCAAAGAGGGACTTTGCAAACAACAAATGCCACAGGCTTCTAGCCAGAGATCTTGGCTAGTGGTTAAAAACCTGTGACTAAAATGTTCACTTTTTAAAAGAAATTTAAGTGCCTGTTCTAATAAAACCCCAGAGAAGTAAGCTTTGATCGGTGGTATTTATCAAATGGACCATAAACAGATTAGGGAGTATGACTTTGAAAAGCTGTACAAGGTGATAGTTGTACTCAGTGGTTTTAAAAAATAACCCCCTTTCCCCCTTTATGTCACTAGTAGTAAATTTTTTTTTTTTTTTTTTGAAAAAGTTATCAAATGGACCATAAACAGATTAGGGAGTATGACTTTGAAAAGCTGTACAAGGTGATAGTTGTACTCAGTGGTTTTAAAAAATAACCCCCTTTCCCCCTTTATGTCACTAGTAGTAAATTTTTTTTTTTTTTTTTTATGAAAGAAGCAAATACAAAAAAAGTGGTAGGTTAAGAGCCTGGGCCCTGAAGTCAGTTAGCAGAGTTAAATCCCAGCCCTGCCACTTACCAGTGTGACCTTGGGTAAGTGTGTTAACCTTTCTAAACCTCAGGTTCTTCATTTGAAGAGAGAGAAATAATGGTCTCTCTCAGGGGGTTTCTGTGAATACTAGATGAGGTCATGCTTGCAGAGTGCTTTGCATGCAATGCACAGTGAGCACTCAGTGTGAGTTATCATTTTTATTACCCATAATACCACTGCTCAGGGATCACTGCTGCTAACATTTTGACGTTTAGGGGGTTCTGATCATCCGAATATTTGTTTTTTGACTCACAGCAGTTACAAAGTTGTTAGAGTATAGCAGCATAAAAATATTCACTAATTTAACGGACCAATTATAAGATGTCTGCTGTTAGAGATTTCCTGCTTAATCCTTGTGTCCAGCCACCCAGGGTATCAGCGCTCAATGTTCCAGTGCAAAAACAAAGCAAACTGAAATGTGAAACTGCAAATTTTACAGAAGATGGGGGATTTGAAGTAAGTGATGTTGGGGGACTTACATTGAGAAATGAGTATCTGGCAGAGTTAGACCAGTTAACAATTGAAGAATGGAAAATCAGCTGCGATAGTGGCCTCAGAGGCCCTTTGAAAGGGAATAATTTGGATATCAAAGGGCTCAGAGAGGCCCTCAGGACAATTGAAGCCCTCAAATATTTCTGTAAAAGAGACTCTTCAATCTTGCTTTTTAGACAGGAACTAATTTTGCTAGATAGTTTTTCTAGATGGACTCCATTTCTTCACTGTAGTTGTATCTTGCTATGCCCATGGCCATCAAGGTGTGACTGTTAAAGTGATGTAGAAGAAGTTGAGGTCTGTAAATATTGATGTAGAAGAAGTTGAGGTCTACGGTGACACCTTTTTGTCCTCCCCTTATGCCAGACAGGGGCCTTACATAACAAAAAGGACTGTGACTCTGGAGAAGCATGACCTATTTTATTTAAAAAGATCAGATCTCTTTGCTTTTGGGGGGCAATCTTTAGAGTTTTTGGTAGTAGAGCTCTATGTTTTTAGTAGTAGATCCCATTGAGAAACTGATAACAGTTAATTATGCTCATCCTAGAAAAATGAACATTTTTATCCACTGTGAAAATTTTCATACAATTTGAAGGGAGGCCCAATGAAATCCATTTACAGATCACAGGTTCAGAAACCACGTACTGTTTTATTTCAATATCTGAAAGTATTTATGCTTTTTAAAATTTTCAGACTTGCATGAGCTTTAATTCAATACATATGTTATTGAATATTTGCTCTTTTATCTGTAGGAGAGAAAGGAGAAATGTTGGACATAACTCGAGTTTCAGCTAGACCAAGGGGACACACGGAGGTGCAGACACAGGATATGGTGAAGTAGAGAGAGACTGTCAGTCTACGTAGGCAGAGTTACTCCAAAATATCATCTATAGAAGGTATTAGGAACCAGCCTATAGTGAGGGAAGGTAAGGGTAGGGGCCCAGCTAAAACTTCTATCCAGATCAGGATACGGAAAAGTGTGCAGCTAAGAAACAGGAAAAGGAAGGCACTTGAGTCAAGAAGTTCTTACATGTTCTCATTCAGGGCCAGACTGATTTCAAGTTTATAAAGAACTGGCTTTATCAGGCAGCCTACTCATCTGCCTCCTCAGTCTAGGCACCCCTATGGTGACGACAACCATGATGTGCTTCTACCTTGTTAAATGTACCTGAAAAAGTTTTTGTAGTGAAAATAAAAACCAAAAGTGAGTGAATATGTATGATCAAAAAAACCAAAGTGTTTACTTAAACATCACACCCATACCTGTATATATACGTACAGGATTTAAAAATAATTTACAGGTGTAGCTGCTGGCTGGTGCTGGTGTTCCTCATGAATTCCTTCTCTCTAGGATATTGGGGAAGCCATCAGCCAGGCGGCATGACTTATTTCTGCACAAGTTCCAGGAGGTGCAGCTCTCCTTACTATAAATCCACTGTGCAAAATGCAGTAAAATGAATTCTCCCTCCTACTGTGGCTAGGGGGGTCGCACAGGCTTCTAGCTTCTAGCAGGGAAAGGACTGACTGTTACTTAGAAGAATCCTTCGCTGTGGCTTTGTGTCTCCTTCCTCTCTTTTACTATCTACTTTTTCTACTTGTAGCAAGTGTTAAAAGGATTCGGCTTACTGCCTTGCCAAAATTTTGCTCTTGAGTTATTTAAACTTCAGTACAAATGGATCCCACCTGGAGATGAACAGACATACCTGGCTTGGTTGAAATAAGGAAGAGTGAAAGGAACTGAAGACAAGACCAACATACAACAGAAGCCAGTATAAGATAGTGCATGACCAAATGCTCCATTATGTGATAATGGAATATGAGCAAAATCATGTGGGGAGGTTTTGAAACAAAGCGAAGTGTGAGTGTGGCATTGAAGTCTAGGTAATAATCACCTAAATTTGATGTCTAGGCTGGATGTGGGAAGGAGAATGGAAGATGGAGGAATCATGTATTTCCTAGGAAGGCAATGTGATGTAGAGCAAAGAGCATGAAGCTACAATCCTTTCATTGCACAACTATTTAGTGAGAGCCTACTATGTGCAGGCACTGTTCTGGGTCTAGGCATCGAGTAGTGAACCCAAGCCCCCAGGGCACTCGCGCTAGGATGAGACTTGTTTTTAAAGCTGGCCCTACAAATTATCGTGTTCACGTGGAGAAAACTTCTTAACCCCTTCGAGCCTCAGTCTCCTTGTCTCTACAATTGAATTATACTAATTCCTTCGGTTTGGAGTAGAATAAACCAGATTAGGTAACTGAATTACTTAATAAGCTATAAAATTCAATGCCAAATTTTAGTTACTATTCCAACTAGCAAGTGACAGGATGTATGATTTTTTGAATCCTGAATTTTAAAACATGAATTCTTGGAAGAAGAGAACGTTGTCCTCTGGCTGGAGAAGGGTCCAGTAAAATGCTGGAACTGAGCTCACCTGGCTCTCCTCTACCTGAAAGCTGGTCTGGGATGACAGCCTTGGCTCTGGGCAGAATTAAATTAAAGGGGAGTGAGCAGAGTAAAAGGAGGAGAGGAGCTCAGTATAGAACGAATGACTGAAGATGGTGTATGAAACAATACGGGGGAGACAGCTGTTCCCACCAGGTTATGTGGGAGATACAGAGATCACAGGAAAGGGGCCACTCAACTGTGGACTGAAGGATCTGGTGTGCTATAGCTCTTGGATGAGGTTGAAACAGTGTATTTTTAGAAAGTTCATCATTAATAGTGCTGTTTCCTGAAGCCCACAGTGTTTAGGATCAACTGCAAATACTATATTTCTTCCTAAGAGCTTAAGCTTGAAAGCTATGGCTTTCTCTCCTTTATGTCTTTAGAATTTTCTGTATGGTTTATTGGTTGTAGTGACCTAAGTACCTTCATCAAGCTGCAGTTAAGTCCTCGGGACTGAGCCATGTGCATCTATGGGAGATACTTATAAAAGCTGGATTAATTTGCCATTGAATTATTCATGTAAACATAAATATTGCAGAGGCAATTAAACCTCAGGTATTTCTTAAGACGTAGATAAATCAATTTACATTGTGTTTCTCCAGTTCATTTCAGAGGAAATGTTTGACAGGAAATAGAAATCTTTTTCAAAAGGAAAAATACCCTAAGAATCCATCCCTCCATTAATTTTCTTTGCTCTCTAAACATACCCTGTAAAGTAATTTTGTGTTTTATTGTAATTCTTTCCAACTGCCAGAGATAATAAGTCAAAAGACATTGAGAGTTTTCTCTCATCAGTACCAGGAAGTCAATCTTCTGTCTATTTCGATATAATTTCGTACAGTGAGAATCAACTGATTTCACAGATATTAACTTTATCGAGTATACAAACGGAAGTGTTATAGGGAATCCACCCTGCTTCTCCCCCCACAAAGCAGTGATTTAACAGAAATGAAACCTGCAGGATACATATTATGCAAATGCTCTGGGGAAGTGAATCATAGCACAACCAAACTAAAATTGATGGAGCCACAGCGAAAATAAAGTTATTAATTTTGTGGTGAAGGGGAAAATGCAAAAGGTAACACTCTAACGGTATCTCATATATAAAACCAATCAGCTACTTCTGAAGAAGTCGTTACTTGCAGCTATCACATCCTCTGCCCTTCTTATCCCTTCATATACTTCCAGCTCTGTCTTAATTTTTGGCCTTCTCTCATCAAGCCAGTCAAGATTTCAGATGCTTTATTTTTACCCCAGTTTCAGTTTAAGCACTGCGTCTCTTATATTTTTTTCCTTATATACAAGGCCACCGAAGCCAGCTCACGGCCCTCATTCAAAGCCACACTGGTTCAACTTAACTCAGGTGATATCTTCCAGAGCAACTGAATTTTTCACAGATCTAAGCCATCTTTATCTAGATCTTTCCTATGTTGGACACATTGAGGTTTCCTAAGCAGAGAAGTTTACTTAAAAGATGTTAATTGAAATGAACAAATTTATAGTACATTGAAATAGAAGCTACAGGAAGGTAGGGGCTTCTCTTATTACTGATTCAACAGTGAAAATCACTTTTGATTCAGATTGGTGCTTTGTACATTATTGGAATAAATGGCACATGACAAATTTCAGGGGCCTGGGTTGCGTTATGTGAGGGATGCAAAAGAAGGAGTTAGATGTGGAAGAGACAAGCTCAAAGAATTTACCCTAATCTCAGGTTCTGTGGGAAGCTGGAACGCAAGGTCTTAACCCCATTCTGGTCCATCCTCTATCACATCGAGAGTGGCTATGTTGGAATGCAAATCTCATCATAGCATTTCTTGGCTTAAGACACATTTTTGGCTTTCTACTGCTCTTGGTCTAAGGGACCAAATCTTTAATATGGACTGACAAGGCCCGGCATAGCCTAGTCCCTGTCTACCTGTCCAGATTCATTTAGCTCTGTGTGCTACAGCCGTGCAGCCACTTCCTTGAAAACCCTGTACTTTTTCCCTGTGCTGGGCCTTGCACGTGCAACTTGATCTGCCTGGATGCTGCTTCTCTCCCTGCTCCAATCCACTAACTCTCACCCATTTCTCAGGTCTCAATACAAACTTCATATCTTCAGGGAGAACTCAGAACTTTGCAATGTGGGGAGAGTTCTCCATGAATTTCTTTCATGCCTCATTTGTCCAGGCCTTCTGAGCAAAGGACATGTTGGGATAGCAAACAGCCTAGGAAGCTAGAGATAGTGTTTCCCTAGAGATTTGGAGACATACTGCCTGGAGACACCCTGGGAGTAAGCTCTCTCCTTCCCCTCCCTGGAAACATTTGCTTACATTCCAGAGCAGTAATGATTTGTCCCCTTCTCCTCTGGAGGAGATTTAATTTACATTAATCTCACTTTCTCTCCTGAGGCATGGATGGGTTGGATGGACAGCCTTCTCAGAGCCAGTGTCCTAGACTTCGAGGCTCCTTTCCCGTGGTGTACCTTACTACAGGAGCAGGTAACATCTGGTCAAATCCTGTTGTTCTGTGGAGACTGGGGAAGTGATACAAGATACTGCCCTGCATGCTGTTTTGTTATGAGTAACCAACAATTAATATCAGTTTCTTACCCAGGAGTCTTATCTTGGGTCTTCTGTCATTATATGTACGTAAAACTGGCGGGCTATCTTGTTAGCTTGCGGGTTGGATAACATTTCAAACCCTTTACAGTTTCTGACTTTAACGCATGGCTGGTCAAATCCCCTCTGTCCTAGCATCATGTGCCACTCATTTATGGCATATGACACAATGAATTTTACATTTATCCATTGATGATTTGAGAAATGTTTCTCTCTCCAGGTGTGTTGTATTTTTTTCCACTGTTGTGTATCTTGCCCCTAAAACAGTGCCCAGTGAATGCTTTATTTGTTAAATGTGGAGAGAGAGCTTAATTCTAACTTAGAGGATGAGGAAAGACTTCACAGAGAAGGAGACACGTGAAGTGGGCAGAAAATAGACAGTTGGAAGCAGAGGATGCGTGTGTCTGTCGGTAGGAACAGAGCAGTCAGTGCTGGATAGAGCACTGTGGGCTGTAGGACCAGTTCCTCGTGGCTTGGGTGTGGACCAGTGTGTGTGGGGGGGTAATAATGAAAAAGGAGCCATTTTCTTGGCAAATGGCACTCTATTTCTGAATGTAATAAAACCTAGAAAATTCCGAAGGCCAGTGGAAATAAGAGACTGATGTGTTTATAGGGATATAATTTCAGGAGGCCAAATAGAATCAAGAAGGGAAGGACTTAAAGGTGCCTAAGGATTTGGGTCTTATTTATTTATTTTTTTAACATCGCTAGGGAGGAAGATGATTTATATCTTAAGTTGTTTTTTTTTTTTCCTTTTCCTTTGTGGTTGATGGGAGAAGGAGGAAGATGTTAGCTGAAGTATTCTTTGTTCTTGAATTTAGTGTTGGTTAATCCCAAGGCATTTTAGGACTAGGAGAAGTAAGAAAAATATTAGGACACAAAACAAAATAACTAACTCTGGAAGACGACGTTAGCTGAAGTATTCTTTGTTCTTGAATTTAGTGTTGGTTAATCCCAAGGCATTTTAGGACTAGGAGAAAGAAGTAAGAAAAATATTAGGACACAAAACAAAATAACTAACTCTGGAAGACGACAATAACTCTAGTTTGTAAATGAGAAGGTGGAGGCTGGGGGTGATGCCGCAGGCTGTTGATGTCCGTAATGACAGCCGCCTTTACACGGTTTCTCTGAGTTTTAGGGCTCTTTACAGAGAAGGGATGTTGGTGTGTTCCTTAGGACGTGGTGAGGCAGCTATGCAGTAACTCCTCCAGGTACAAAATTAATGAATGCATTGAGCTTAATTTCAACATTTCTGACAGAATTAAAAATATTTTCGGGGACTTCCCTGGTGACGCAGTGGTTAAGAATCCGCCTGCCAGTGCAGGGGACACGGGTTCGAGCCCTGGTCCGGGAAGATCCCACATGCCGCGGAGCAACTAAGCCCGTGAGCCACGACTACTGAGCCTGCGCTCTAGAGCCCATGCTCCACAGCCAGAGAAGCCACCGCAATGAGAAGCCTGTGTACCGCAACGAAGAGTAGGCCCCGCTCACCGCAACTAGAGAAAAACCCATGTGCAGCAATGACGGCCCAATGCAGCCAAAAATAAATAAATAAATTTATTTTTAAAAAAACTTTTGTGTTTTCTTTAGTTGTTCCTTTATTTAATTCAAAAATAGAATTGGGAATTAAGTGATCTCTCTGGGATTCTCTTAAGGAAAAAGTATAAGAATATGAAATCATGTCTCAAAAACCTAAAAGAAAAACTTTTCTCAGAGATTGTCTTCAGCAATTATAAGTACAAAAAATTATCTTTAATGGGACTGTCATGAATGAGCCTCTATCCTTTTTAATATTTTAGGGACCTCATTAATTCTTGAGTTCTGAATTTGGTAAAAATCTCTAGGGTTTTTGATTCATATAATGCTGCTTGTCTTTTTACTGAATGGCCACAGATAGCTGTGCCTCTTGAAAGTAATAGGGTTGACTTTTTATGACTTTTCAGTTTCTTACCTCAATCTCTGTTGCCATGGGTATACCTGGTTTGATTCTAGCAGCATTTTTTGCCTTTCTATGCTGTGGTCATTACTCTTCTTTGGAAGGAGAGTCCAGATGAAACAAGCTGGTCAGAGGTATGTGTAAAGTAAATGCAGATCAGCTATGAGTGATGGCCTAGGGAGCTGGATCAGTTAGGATCCAGTTGGACTGCACATAATAGAAAAATCCATAATACCTTTGGCTTAAACAAGATATGTTTGTTTGTCACATAATATAAATCAGGAAGTAGGTAATTCAGGGCTAGTATGGCACTATGGCAGATTTTATTTTTTGAAGATGGCCGTAACGATATCTGCTGCTGTTCTTAAATTATGATCTTGCTGTTCCCTGTCCTCATCCCCCAGAGGTGAATCTGAGACCCCTCTCCTTGAACCTGGGCAGAACTTGGGCTTGCCTCAGCCGGTAGAGTGAGTGCAGCACAAGCAACACCATGTATTTTCTGAGGCCAGGTCATAAAGGGCTGTAGGATGACTGCTCGTTTCTGCTGCCGCGCTGTGAGGAAGCCCAGGCCATGTTGGGAAGCCATGGGTAGGAAACCCGGCCAAGAGTAAACATGAACCTTCATATGTGAGTGAAGAAGTCTGCACGATGGCTTCAGCCCCACATGAGCAACCCTGAGCAAGAACTGCCTCACTGAGCCTAGTCAACCCTTAGAATCCATGAGAGAAAATGATAGTAAATAATTGCTGCTGTTTTACGTCACTAAATTTTTGGTGTTTTGTTACTCAGAAATAGAAGACTGGAAGAGGGACTCAAGAAAGTTATTAGTGACCCTGGGCTCCTTCCAGCTCTCTGCTCTGTTATCTCTAGAACAGAACTATCATCCTCATGTTTCAAGATGCTGCTGGAGTTCCAGTCATCACATCTGTATTCCCAGCAGCAGGAGGGAGGCATAGAAGAAGAAGAGTGTACTTCTTTTCAAGGAAACTTCCTGGAATCCTGTACAATATTTCTAGGTTTTAGTGGTCAGAGTTTAGTCACATGGTCACTCTTAGCAGCAGGGAAGACTGAATAATGAATCTTTTATTCTGGGTTGTAATGTACCCAGCTAAAAATTGGGCTGTCTGAGGAGGAAGACCCAAATCGCTGTTGGATTAGACAATTGGTAGTTTTCAGGCCTTTTCGTGAGCCAAGTGTATGAGTTTTAATTCACAGAAGCTGGCACTATTTTACTGCATTCTCAGTATCTTTGGTTGATGGTTAGGTGACTTCTTTGTACAACTTTCACTGTAACTGGGATGTCAGTATGCTTATTCTGTTATTTCTGTGTTGCTATGGTAGCTGATAAGCAATGCCTGATAAGACTCCTTCAAATTTCCTCTTAAAATACCCACAAATAATGACAAATAAAATTGGCACCAAAGCCATAAACTGAGGAAAAAACAAAAATAGTTGAGTCCAGATAGACCGTACTTTTACTGCAACATGCTTGGGTTTAGATTTTGAAAAACATTGTATGGCTTCACATATCCATCCACTGAGCCAAAACAGTGGAGAGAGGAGAAGACTTGGATGAAGGCCAATGATCTCCCTTAACTCTGGAACTCTGAGTCCTCCACAGTCAATGAATCCGGGAACTGGCTTTCATTTGCGTACGAATCATCTTCCGAACCAGCAACATCTGTTCCGTGTTCCCCAGATCTTTGCCTCTCCATGACTCTTCCCCTCTGACTTTCATTATGAGGTCAATTTGAGGAATATGACTTCCAGGATTCAGCATAGCTGGTAGGAAATCTTAGAGGATGGGCCATGAGGAACTGCATCATTGGAGATCCCATCACTTTAGAAAGGCCCATGGAAAGGCAGAACCAGGAAAAGGAAAAGAGGCCAGAGCAGACCACAGTGGGGTGGGCCAGCATGGGCTGGCTCGGCTCCTTAAGAAAAACTCTGTCTGCTGAA
The DNA here is from genome assembly GCF_002837175.3 of Physeter macrocephalus. Classification (NCBI taxonomy): domain Eukaryota; kingdom Metazoa; phylum Chordata; class Mammalia; order Artiodactyla; family Physeteridae; genus Physeter; species Physeter macrocephalus. The sequence continues at coordinate 70,282,370 of NC_041214.2, read as the reverse complement.
GGACTCAGAACACGTGTAGGAGAAGAGTTCCCTTGATGAATGCCTGTAGGCTGGGCACACTAACCTTCTCCCTAGGTCTAGATCAAATAGAGGAATGTATCTAGTTCTCAAGTGGTCAGGGAGGGGATGAAGGAGCCTGTCGCCCTCCTCCCCTCTGTGTGCAAAGAGAGAGAGCATTTATCTCACTCAGAGAACAGTAAACGAAGTTCCCTTAGACTCAATCAGATGGAGAAAATTCACAAACAAAAATCATACCAAACTGATATCAAATATTTATTATTTTTTTAAAGGGCATAGACAAAAAAACCTTACGGGAGTATCTCAAGGCCATTAAAGATTCTGTCTAATCTGTTTGCTATGATGAGAACTGATGTTCAGCATGAGAACCCACAGACACTGCAAGATTTTCAATCATCAAATATTCAATTATGTTCTCTATGTTCTATTTACTAAGGCAGGGAGGCAGACATTAAAAAAAAGGATTTCCATAATAAGAATTGGTTTTAGTGTCAGACACTGTACTCCTGGTTGCGTTTGTTCGCTAGAGTAATTTAGAGTCCCACCAGCAAGGAATCCAGACAATGCCATGAACAAGTAGAAAATGTGGAACATTTGCATTTGGGTGACCTAGAAACAGAATAACATAAAAAAAAAGTTTAACCACTCTACAATCTCCAGTCATAGCCTTACAGTCCTCCATTTGTCTATCCATTTATTGTTATGTGCACTATCTTTTAACATGGGTCAGTGGACATGAATGGTTATAGAATTTGCTGTATTACTGCTCATTTTATTTATGCCATTCAAACATTTTGTTACGAACTGAATGTTTGGGTCCTTCAAAATTCGTATGTTGAGGTCCTAATCACCAATGTAATAGTATTTGGAAGTGGGGCCTTTAGGAGGCAATTAGGGTTAAAATAGGTCGTGATGGTGAGGACTCAGGATAGGATTTGTGGCCTTGTAACAAGAGGAAGAGAAATCTTTCTTTCTCCTTTTCCCTGCCATGTGAGGATCCAGTGAGAAGGCAGCCATCGGCAAGAAAGGAAGACAGCTCTCACCAGAAATTAAATTGGCTGGCACCTTGGTCTTGGATTTTCCAGGCTCCGGAACTGTGAGAATATAGATTTCTGTTGTGAAGCTACCCAATTTATGATAGTTATGGCAGCCCAAGCTAACAGATTTCTATCTAATAATGATGATAATGATGATAGTATTTTGGATTCTGGCCATTTGCTAGACATTGTCTTAGATGGTTTATGTGCATGAGTGCTTGTAATCTCCACACCAGCACTGTGGGTCAGGTATTATTCATTGGTCCCATTTGATAGAGAAGCAGAGGTTAAGTTACTGAACCAAGGCCCTGTGGTCAGTAAGTGATAGAGCTGGGAACCCAAGCCTGAGACTGGAAAGACTGTCCTTTTGCAGTACTAGGTACAGTACTTCAGTTCTGAAAGCCGTCAGTTAATAACTGTCGTTGGTGTGCATATTACGCTTTGTTTTGTAAAGTGTGTGTCTATTTGCATCTGCTTCTCACAGCATCTCCAGGAATAGGTGTTACTGGTCTTGCTTCAAACGTAGACATCCTTGGGTCACATCTAGTGCTCTTTCCCCTGTGCCTCGCCTGCCACTTCCCTACCTTACAGATGCTGCTAGTACCCACCCTATCCTTTCAGACCTTACCATGTCATTGTATTGTAGGTCAGCTGCATTCAGTGCCAGGACACATCTCCCTCACTGAGGGCTTTTCTGGCTGCTAGAGTAAGTCTGCCCATGTGCCCAGCAGGTCTGAACTGCCAGTGTTGATGCCCTTCTGCTTCCCTCAACCAATGGCTGATGGGAGTTGGGGTGTAAATTCCTTTGCTCCCTCGCCTGGGTGGCGTGCTTCTGAGGGGTGTGTCCCTCACAGGCTCCCAGGTTTTCCTCCCGTGTGATGTGATGCTCCGATTGCTCGTAGGGGTAATTTGCTTGAGGACACATCCTTTAGTGCCTGCCTTCTCTTCCCTGTCCCCGAATAAAATACCTGCACTTGAATTCCTTGTCCCACGTTCTGCTTAGGGAGGGACACAAACCAAAACAGCTCCGCGGTTTGTTTTTTTTTTTAATAAAATTCTTTTTTTAAAATTATTTTATTTTTGGCTGCATTGGGTCTTCGTTGCTGTGCGCAGGCCTTCTCTAGTTGCGCTGAGGGGGGGCTACTCTTCTTTGCGGTGCGCGGGCTTCTCATTGCAGTGGTTTCTCTTGTTGCAGAGCACGGGCTCTAGACATGCGGGCTTCAGTAGTTGTGGCACGCAGGCTCAGTAGTTGTGTCTCGTGGGCTCTAGAGCGCGGGCTCAGTAGTTGTGGCGCACGGGCTTAGTTTCTCCGTGGCATGTGGGATCTTCCCAGACCAGGGCTCGAACCCGGGTCCCCTGTATTGGCGGCGGATTCTTAACCACTGCGCCACCAGGGAATCCCAGCTCCATGTTTTTGGAGGACAACCAGTATGTACTTTATCTGGCACTTTACCTCACCACTATTTTATCTCCTCTCCCCAGTCATATTGTGAATATATAGTTTTCCTTTCATGACACCTAGACTCTCGTGTGTTTTGAATTCAAGAGGGATGTTAAGTAGATGGACCAGCCATTCCTTGGAACCTCTGGGGATAGGGCTGGGCTCATGCCAACTCACTGTGGGCTCTTACGTTGACTCATGTAGCCCTTACTGTGTATCACTCATTCTCTCTCTCAATCACATGCTCTCTTGAGATGCTTGATGATTTCTTGAGTGTAGGTTTGGTCACCCATTCAAAGCAGTGGTTATCTTGAAAGCAGCAGCTGTCTCACCCTGATTTTGAACTTCCCCTGGTACTGAGTGCTTCGTAGATACTTCTCATATGCTTGAGTTTGGAAGTGTATATACTGTTTTTGACTTGTAAGTTATTCCATGTGTGCTGTGTGTGCTTTCCCTTGAATATCTGTGTCATAGCTGGGATTGTTGTTTATTAAAAGTTCATTTGAACTTCTTTAATTCCAAGTTTGTGTTAGGGCTAAATGCAGACTAGAGTCATCTTTGCACTACCTATTAGGTAAAGAGGGCCTATTAAGTTTGGCATAAACAGGCTTGTCTGGGAAATACTTTCTAAGTAAGAGAAACTTTTCTTTCATTATTTAAGCTACTATTTCACATACACTTATAAGGAAAGCAGAAGCAAATGGAGACTTGGCTTTATTCCAGTTTTTACAAACCATGCTTATTTACTAATGCAGAATGTTTACCAGGTGACAGTGTTTGAATGAATAAATACAAGAGGGTTCATTCATGGCCAGGGTGCGTGACACATCTCTGCACTCACGTTGGTGTCATCCTGGGCTGCCCTACTGGAATCTGGATTCTGTGGTGCTGTTTTATCTGTGCGTGTGCTTAGTGAGGAAAGGAGAATTGCTTAAGCATGAAACTTCGCATTGTACTCATGGGTGGTGTAATGGATGTTTTTTTGGGTGGCCGCCTAGCTCTCAGTATTCCAACCTGCTCTGATCCATAGGCAAGGACTCCCAGCTGCTATCTGCCGTGGCTGGTCCAATATGACCTTGCTTTATTGGCAATGGCTAATGTTTTTTTCAGTGAATATAAACTGAGCCACTTAAATTCTCTGTCCTGGGGATTTTATTTTATTATTTATTTATTTATTTTAAAATATTTATTTATTTGGCTGCACCGGGTCTTAGTTGCAGCACACGGGATCTTCGTTGCTGCATGCGGGATCTGGTTCCCTGACCAGGGATCGAACATGGGTCCCCTGCATTGGGAGTGCGGAGTCTCAACCACTGGACTGCCATGGAAGTCCCTGTCCTGGGAATTTTAGAATTTGACCTAAAAACAGTGGACTTGGGAGTCATCAATGTGATATTAATTCAATATTCCAGAAGTTCTCAACCCTGGCTATACATTAAGATCAGCTGGGGAACTTTTGAAATATACTTATTCATGGGCCCCACCCCCAGAGATTTTAATGTAATTTGTCCTAGTAAAGCCAGTACATTGCTTGTTTTTCACATTTACCCATGTGATTCTATTATGTAATCAATGTTACATAATCAGAAATAAGAAATTGCCAGTGAAGCCCCTGGAGCTTCACAAAATCCTCCTAGTGTCCTTCTAATAAATTCTTTCTCTCTCTTTCTCCTTCCATGACTCTGAATCTAGCCAGAGTCAGTATTTATTTCTTGCTACTAGAAGAACCTTACTTAATATAGATGATATCAGTGTCAGAATTACCATCTTTGGAATTTTGTTTATGGAAGCCACATGACTTCTTATTTTGCTATTATGCATCTGGGTTTTTAAAAACTGCTATTTTAAAATTTTCCAATATTTTCTTAGAGTCATGCATATTCCCCTAGGATACGACTATTTTGTTTCCTTTGGGTTTTCAGGCACTAATTCTATTCCATTATTTTAGCTTCCTCTTTTTGTGTCTGCATAATTCTTGTCACAGTGGCCAGACTATAACTTTTGGGAGTGAACAATAAGTATAGACAGCTAGTATATGTGTGTGTATTTTAGTAAAATTGCAGCGCCAGTCCTTACACCTTAACATACTGTAAAATACCTCATTTACCTTCTTTTTCTGGCTGTTTTTTTTTTTTTCTTATTTGCTCCACATGATTTCAAAGGGATGAGAAACTTCATTTATTTGACCCTTTTCTTTTTTTTTTTTTTTTTTTTTTTTTTTTTTTTTTTGCGGTACGCGGGCCTCTCACTGCTGTGGCCTCTCCCGTTGCGGAGCACAGGCTCCGGACACGCAGGCTCAGCGGCCATGGCTCACGGGCGCAGCTGCTCCGCGGCATGTGGGCTCTTCATGGACCGGGGCACGAACCCACGTCCCCTGCATCGGCAGGCAGACTCGCAACCACTGCGCCACCAGGGAAGCCCTGAGCCTTTTCTGGCTTACTATCAGTCTGAAATACAATTGCCAATATTGGTTTGTATCATCAAATGTACATAGATTCACACATACACATAGTCAAATTTTAGTGTAATCAAATGGCCAAATATGTCTTTGGCACGGCTGCCTTGCCAGTGACCAGCTGAGACTTCTGATCCCAGACTCAGTATGTGTGTGCTCTCCAGCTGTACTGACCAGCTGGCATATGACACCATGCTGGCACAGGGGTCCTGTCAGCCCACAAGCATGCCATTCCACCCAGAATAGAACCAGAGGGCCCGTTTCTGCTCCTGCACTGTCAGCAGAAATGTCCTCTCAGAATGGCTTATGATAATTTTGTAAGCACGAAGGAGATCCATATAGTAGTATAACTTACTTCATAGCCTTACTTAAGGTTCAGAGAACCCAATGATTTTTTAAAAATTGAAATATAGCTGTACAATTGATGTACAATATTATGTCAGTTTTAGGTGTACAGATAGTGGTTCAACCTTTGCATACATTATAAACTGATCACCATAAGTCTAATAACCATCTGTCTCCATACAAAACTACTACAATATTATTGGCCATATTTCTTATGCTGTGCATTGCATCTCCGTGGCTTATTTATTTTCTTTTGTACCTCTTAGTCCCCTTCAACTATTTCACTCAACCCTCTACCCCTCTCCCCTCTGGCAACCATCTGTTTGTTTTCTGTTTCTATGAGTCTGTTTTTGTTCTGTTTTTTAGGTTTCACATATAAGTGAGATCACATGGTATTTGTCTTTCTCTGTCTGACTTATTTCACCTAGCATAATACCCTCTATGTCCATCCACGTTGTCACAAATGGCAAGATTTTTTTTTATGGCTGAGTAATACTCCATTGTGTGTGTGTGTTTGTGTATATATATATATATATATATATACCACATCATCTTTATCTGTTCATCTATTGATGGACACAAGTTGCTTCCATATCTTGGCTATAGTAAATAATGCTGCAGTGAACTTTGGACTGCATGTATATCTTTTTGCATTAGTGTTTTTGTTTTATTTGGATAAATACCCAGGATTGGAATTGCTGGATCATATGGCTGTGATATTTTTAGTTTTTTGAGGAGCTTCCATACTGTTTTTCATAATGACTGCACCAATTTACATTCACACCAACAGTATATGAGGGTTGGGAGAACCTAATGATTTCTTTTTTTTCTTCTTTAACATCTTTATTGGAGTATAATTGCTTTACAATGGTGTGTTAGTTTCTGCTTTATAACAAAGTGAATCAGTTATACAAATACACATGTCCCCATATCTCTTCCCTCTTGCGTCTCCCTCCCTCCCACCCTCCCTATCCCACCCCTCTAGGTGGTCACAAAGCACCGGGCTGATCTCCCTGGGCTATGCGGCTGCTTCCCACTATCTATCTATTTTACATTTGGTAGTGTATATATGTCCATGCCACTCTCTCACTTTGTCCCAGCTTACCCTTCCCCCTCCCCGTATCCTCAAGTCCATGCTCTAGTAGGTCTGTGTCTTTATTCCCACCTTGCCCGTAGGTTCTTCATGACCATTTTTTTTAATATTCCATATATATATGTTAGTATACGATATTTGTTTTTCTCTGACTTAACTTCACTCTGTGTGACAGTCTCTAGGTCCATCCACCTCACTACAAATAACTCAATTTTGTTTCTTTATATGACTGAGTAATATTCCACTGTATATATGTGCCACATCTTCTTTATCCATTCATCTGTTGATGGACACTTAGATTGCTTCCATGTCATGGCTATTGTAAATAGAGCTGCAATAAACATTGTGGGACATGACTCTTTTTGAATTATGGTTTTCTCAGGGTATATGCCCAGTATAGTGGGATTGCTGGGTCGTATGGTAGTTCTATTTTTAGTTTTGTAAGGAACCTCCATACTGTTCTCCATAGTGGCTGTATCAATTTACATTCCCACCAACAGTG
>NC_041214.2:70271689-70275265 GCF_002837175.3 Physeter macrocephalus | reverse complement strand
TTTTGATTTGCATTTCTCTAATGATTAATGATATTGAGCATTCTTTCATGTGTTTGTTGGCAATCTGTATATCTTCTTTGGAGAAATGTCTATTTAGGTCTTCTGCCCATTTTTGGATCGGGTTGTTTGTTTTTTTTTGATATTGAGCTGCATGAGGTGCTTGAAAATTTTGGAGATTAATCCTTTGTCAGTTGCTTCATTTGCAAATATTTTCTCCCATTCTGAGGGTGCCTTTTCATCTTGTTTATGGTTTCCTTTGCTGTACAAAAGCTTTGAAGTTTCATTATGTACCATTTGTTTATTTTTGTTTTTATTTCCATTTCTCTAGGAGGTGGGTCAAAAAGGATCTTGCTTTGGTTTATGTCATAGAGTGTTCTGCCTATGTTTTCCTCTAAGAGTTTGATGGTGTCTGGCCTTACATTTAGTTCTTTAATCCATTTTGAGTTTATTTTTGTGTATGGTGTTAGGAAGTGTTCTAATTTCATTCTTTTCCATGTAGCTGTCCAGTTTATCCAGCAGCCTCTCTGCTAATGGATGGGGTTGTGTTCCTGTCTTGCTAGTTGTTTGGCATAGTGTGTCCTGCACTGTAGCCTGCTGGTCGTTGAGTGGAGCTGGGTCTTGGTGTTGAGATGGAGATCTCTGGGAGATTTTTGCAGTTTGATATTACGTAGAGCTGGGAGGTCCCTTGTGTCCCAGTGTCCTTAACTTGGCTCTCCCACCTCAGAGGCACAGCCCTGATGCCTGGCTGGACCACCAAGAGCCTGTCATCCACACGGCTCAGAATAAAAGGAAGAAAAGAAAGAAAGAAAGAAGAAGATAAAATAAAATAAGGTAAAATAAAATAAAGTTATTAAAATAAAAAAGAAATAATGAAGCAAAATTTTTTGAAAAGTTATAAAACAAAAACAAAAACAAAAAAACGGACAGACAGAACCCTAGGACAAATGGTAAAAACAAAGCTATACAGACTAAATCACACACAGAAGCATACACATACACACTCAGAAAAAGAAAAAGGGAAAAAAAAATATATCATTGCTCCCAAAGTCCACCTCCTCAATTTGGGATGATTTGTTGTCTATTCAGGTATTCCACAGATGGAGGGTACATCAAGTTGATTGTGGAGATTTAATCCGCTGCTCCTGAGGCTGCTGGGAGAGATTTCCCTTTCTCTTCTCTGTTCGCACAGCTCCTGGGGTTCAGCTTTGGACTTGGCCCCGCCTCTGCGTGTAGGTTGCCTGAGGGCGTCTGTTCTTCCCTCAGACAGGGCGGGCTTAAAGGAGCAGCTGATTCGGGGGCTCTGGCTCACTGAGGCCTGGGGGGAGGGAGGGGTATGGATGCGGGGCGAGCCCGCGGCTGCAGAGGCGGCGTGACGTTGCAGCAGCCTGAGGCCCGCCATGTGTTCTCCCGGGTAAGTTGTCCCTGGATCCCAGGACCCTGGCAGTGGCGGGCTGCACAGGCTCCCGGGAGGGGAGGTGTGGAGAGTGACCTGTGCTCGCACACAGGCTACTTGGTGGTGGCAGCAGCAGCCTTAGCGTCTCATGCCCGTCTCTGGGCCCGTCCCTGGGCCCGTCTCTGGAGCTCCTTTAAGCGGCGCTCTTAATCTCCTCTCCTCGCGCACCAAGAAACACAGGGGCAAGAAGAAGTCTCTTGTCTTTTCAGCAGCTCCAGACTTCTCCCGGACTCGCTCCCGGCTAGCCGTGGTGCACTAACCCCTTCAGGCTGTGTTCACGCCGCCAATCCCAGTCCTCTCCCTGGGATCCGGAGCCTCAGCCCCCAGCCCCCGCCCGTCCCGGCAGGTGAGCAGACAAGCCTGTCGGGCTGGTGAGTGCTGGTCGGCACCGATCCTCTGCGGGAATCTCTCCGCTTTGCCCTCTACACCCTGTTACTGCGCTTTCCTCCGCGGCTTCGAAGCTCCCCCCCCTCCGCCACCCGCAGTCTCCGCGCGCGAAGGGGCTTCTAGTGTGTGGAAACCTTTCCTCCTTCACAGCTCCCTCCCACTGGCGCAGGTCCCATCCCTGTTCTTTTCTCTGTTTTTTCTTTTTTCTTTTGCCCTACCCAGCTACGTGGGGAGTTCCTTGCCTTTTGGGAGGTCTCAGGTCTTCTGCCAGCGTTCAATAGGTGTTCTGTAGGAGTTGTTCCATGTGTAGATGTATTTCTGATGTATTTGTGGGGAGGAAGGTGATCTCCGCAGCTTACTCTTCTGCCATCTTGAAGCTCGTCCCCAATGATTTTTTATTGAATATACTGGTCACAAATGAGATTTAATAATGTTATTCCTGTATTGAAATTCCATTACCCAGGATTGTGCCAAAGAGCTTTTGTGAGTCACTTGGATTCACCAGCTGCACTTTTGATTTTGAATTACTGTGCTGCCTTGGATCCAAGAAGGTGCCGGCTATTCTTTTTGTCTTTAGCATGTGACATCCTTTCTAGTTTGTTTTAAAGTGAAGGGTGGTAAACTGGGTTGATAACCAAGAGATAAACATAATCAAGAGATAAGTATTTGCATTATGTTTCTACCGCAAGGGTTTGAGTGACCTGTGATTTAGTTAGGCTGGGATATGATGGTAATTCATTGAAAAAATGCCATACCGTTCATTACTGTGTCATTCAAAGATATCAACCTTCAAGAGTTATCATTCCTGGGCTTCCCTGGTGGCGCAGTGGTTGAGAATCTGCCTGCCAATGCAGGGGACACGGGTTCGAGCCCTGGTCTGGGAAGATCCCACATGCCGTGGAGCAACTGGGCCCATGAGCCACAACTACTGAGCCTGCGCATCTGGAGCCTGTGCTCTGCAACAAGAGAGGCCACAACAGTGAGAGGCCCGCGCACCTCGATGAAGAGTGTCCCCCCTCACTGCAACTAGAGGAAGCCCTCGCACAGAAACGAAGACCCAACACAGCCAAAAATAAATAAATAAATAAATTTATAAAAAAGAGTTATCATTCCTTTGCTACTCACAAGCAAACAAAACAAAATATACTCAAGGCCCATCTCAAGTATAGTTGGGAATCCTATTATCTCTGTAAGGGGGTGCTGGGGAACTAAACCGTTCCTAGCATGTCTTCCTGTGGTTTCTTCCCGCTTATGCTAAATTGTTTGCTGCCCTCCATCTGACCTCCTGGTCTGTTTTTTCCCTTCTATTTTTTCATCAATTCCATATATGGAAGACAGTTTTGCCTTCAATTTTTCATCACATTTCTCTTATCTAAGATGGTGTGTCTAAGAGACTTTTACTGAAAATCTAGAGGTAGAGAGTATGGGTGGGGTGCATGCATGTCATGGGCTGAATTGTGCACCCCCAAATTCATATGTTGAAGTCCTAACCTCCAGTACCTCAGAAGGCAACTGTATCTGAAGATAAGGTTTTGTGTGTTTTTTTTTTTTCTTGTGGTACGTGGGCCTTTCACTGTTGTGGCCTCTCCCGTTGTGGAGCACAGGCTCCGGACGCGCAGGCTCAGAGGCCATGGCTCACGGGCCCAGCTGCTCTGCGGCATGTGGGATCCTCCCGGACCGGGGCATGAATCTGTGTCCCCTGCATCGGCAGGCGGACTCTCAACCACTGCACCACC
>NC_041214.2:70258166-70271355 GCF_002837175.3 Physeter macrocephalus | reverse complement strand
TGGGCCTTTCACTGTTGTGGCCTCTCCCGTTGTGGAGCACAGGCTCCGGACGCGCAGGCTCAGAGGCCATGGCTCACGGGCCCAGCTGCTCTGCGGCATGTGGGATCCTCCCGGACCGGAGCATGAATCTGTGTCCCCTGCATCGGCAGGCGGACTCTCAACCACTGCACCACCAGGGAAGCCCCTGAAGATAAGGTTTTTAAAGAGATAATTAAATTTAAAGGAGGTCAAAAGGGGTGGTCCTAAGCCAACATGACTTTTGTCCTTATGAGAAGAGAAGATTAGACACAGGCATATACAGAAGAAAAGACCACATGCATGAAGACACAGGGAGAAGAAGATGACCATCTACCAAGGAGATGGTCTGTCAGCCAAGGAGAGAGTACTCAGAAGAAACCAACCCTGTCGACACAGCAATCTCAGACTTTGAGCCTCCAGAATTGTGAGAAAATCCTGTTGTTTAAGCCACCCAGTCTGTGGTGACTTGTTATGGCAGCTCTTGAAAAATGAGTCCTGGGGGCTATTTCAGAGCAGAGCACTGCATAGGAAACAATTTACAATTGAATAGTAACCATCTTTACTTCAAAGATGTCTTGGCTTCCCTCTTATCTTTCTCTGATTTTACCTCTGAGGAGGAACTGACTTTTGTCAAGGAGAAATGGACTTCTTAGGGAAGCACACAGCAAGGGGGGCTTCTTGGGGGGCAGAGAGGCCTGGCAATTCCTGCTGGGCTCCACTACTTTCCAGCTGTAGGGTTTGGTGTAGGTTACTGAACCTCTTCATTCATAAGTGTACTTACCTGTAAATTGGAGGTTTGGCACTTACTTTTCCGCAGTTGTTTTGATGATTAAATGAAACAGTGCATGTAAAGCACTTAGCAGAGTGCTGAGCTCAACAAATACAAGCTGTTATTATGTCGCTGTCCCACTAAGTGGTGCATAAGTGGGTGTAGCAAAAGGATGATAAATTGATGCAGGTGCCCAACAGACTGTGTATAAATACTAAACAAGGTCACATTTACTTTGATGTACAAATGGACCAGGCAGGCCTTTCTCTTTGAATTAGTGCATCTCTTCTTTTACAAGCTCTGCTGTCTTTCTACTCGGGGCTCTGGTTCAGGCACCAGCAGGTTCTTTGAAGGCCTGACAGTAGCAGAGCGGGCCGAGACAAGGGAGCCACTGAACAGCTGTCTTCCTTGCCTGTGGTACAGCTCAAGATGTCTTTTTGGCTCACAGAAGGTCCAGCCTAGGTCACAGGGTAGGAGAACAGAGATTTCAGAGCAGAAATCTTAGTTAATAATAATGTTTGTGTGTAAGTGCATATTTCTTGGGGACCTGGTGTGGCTATAAATTGCAGGATAGGATTCAAGAATACAGAGAACTGACCCTTTACCACAACCAGTATAACGTTGTTGCTGTTGAGGCATAAGTAGAAACATTCTATGCTAACCTGCTGGCATCAGCTCATTGCGAGATAGACCAGCCTGCACCGTTGCCATCCCCATGGCTGGGGATGAGCCCCATTTATAACTCAGAAATAATGAGTGAAACTATCTGTAAGGAGCCAGCAGCCAGAGTGCCCCCCAAACATGTTCAATCCCAGAGAGATGGCACTTCAGGCACACAGGGCAAGGACAGTCCCAAGTGACACCAGTCTATGGCCATCAGGGATGTAAGTTGTGCAATAGTGTCTGTGCATTCTGCCATCGAATCTTGATTTCATCTCCTTGGAAAGCTTTCCCTTTTATATGTAGTTAATAAAAGGCATTGAGGAGAAAGCACTGTTTAGGGCTTGACTTTTTGTCTAATGTGAATCCTTACAATTTCTCACACAGAGCTTTTAGGGGGTAGTTATTAGTTACACACATTACGGATTATACAATCAAAGTGCCTGAATTCCTCTAAATTATCCCATAATTTGATCACAGAGTAACCCAGTTAAAAAGGCAGAAATAACTTTTAAATGATGTCTAATTACCACCCTAACCACCAGATGTCAGTTTTTAAACGCAGGTCACTGATCAAAAGGCATTTTTCACAATTGTAGGGGAGGGAACAGTGGCTAGTGAAGGAGTTCAGCAGTCGTGGTCCATGGCTTCCTGGGGAGTGTGTTTGGGGATTAGAGCAGAGCGGCAGGAATGTCATTTCCATTTGAACAATGCTGCCTAGTGATGGAGTTTGTGTCTGTGTCCTGCATATCATAGTCAGACTGTAGGGTGACCCTGATCAGTATATGCCTGGGCCCCAGAAACTATCATAAGGCCTCCAAACATATGCTGAGTTGAGTATCCGGGGGTGGTGCTGTTTTGTAGGTGACAGAGGTGGAGACAAAGTGCCTGTGGCAGGGGGGTGGGGGGAGGTCTGTGAAGCATCTCCCTTGTCGTTTCTCTCTAAGCGGCACCATCACACAGAGCAGCAAGCAGCCCAGGCACTGTAACTTTTCAGTAGAGCACCTCAATCCAATTTCAAGATAAAAGCCTCAAAGCTGCCTCGGTGTTATTTTTTCTCAAGTATGTCCAGACATTAACGTTTTGTTGGCTACTGAGCAATGCCATCATTTTCATTGTCATAATTCTATTTAATAACTAGGTAATGTAAAATGTGAAACTCTGCATCTTCTTCCAACCAAAGATGGTCTCTCTATGGGATCAGTGAAGCTGTTGTATGAAAGAAGATGTAGCCTTGTCATAGACGTTCCTGTTTTTCTGAATTGGCCCTCATATATAAATTGACGTACAGCCCGACTGGCAGGCTCTGGAGGTGATGTGGAGCCCCTGCATTTCAAAGAGGCAGAGAAGTGTGGTAAAGGCAAAGGCATGTGGTCTGTGAAGTTGTAGGAACTTGTGTTCTAATCACAGATTTACTATTTTTTTTTATGCTTTGGGCAAGGTAAGTTGAGGGTAAGATGTGGATTATGATACCTCTTTCCTAGAGTTCTTATGAAGATTATATGAAGTAGTGTAACTGATGTGCTGGCACTTGGTAGGTCACAGTAACCTGCGGCTGTCACAATCATCAAGCATTGTCATCAACGTTGTCTGTCATCATAACCATCTTGTTTGCTCATAGTTTCATAAACATATGAACTCAATTCCTGGCCTGCAGTGCTTGCTTACCCCCTTTCCCCATTCTCTTTGATCTTTTAAATCATACGTTGCTTGACTCTAACTTTCCCCCTTCACCTCACTCTTCCTGCCCAGGACACTCCTCTGTTCCACCCTGGGCTAACTTTGCTAGTGTTTGCTGCCCTGTTTTCTAACTTCTTTTCGTATTTGCCTTTTCTCCCCAGTGAAGGTTCTGGAAAGCAGGAACTTGCCTCACCCTTGTGTTTGTCTTATCAGTTCCATGCGGAGTAGAGCCCATACAGTAAGAGGTCAATACTTACTTGAATGATGAATAAAAAAGTGTGTGCAAATTGTTAAGTATATTCACTTGGTGATGTGGGTGGATCAGGTTTCGAACGCACAGAATGAAGACATTGGGAAAGACCTCTGAACTCATCTAGTCCATCTTTTATTTAATAGGTGGGGAAACGGAGACCCAGAGGAGCAACTGACGCTAGTATTCAGAGCTTTAACTTAAGTGTGTCCCTTTGCTTGAACTGTATCCTGTTCAGTAAAAGTTCACAGAACATTGATGTCCTAATAGACCTAAAGATGAAACTTTGCTATGGAAGCATATTTGGTTCTTTGTATGTGGACTGCTGGAAAGTGTCCCTGTAAAATTATTTCAAGGATTAAAAAAAGTGATGAACAGTTCATCATATTGATCTTTGTTTTCACAGCCCAGACCACTACGTCTCTGTGTTCTCAAGAGAGTGGGGACTTTGAGCTTCCTGCCCTGTCTCTACCCTTTCCCTTTTCCTTTTTAATGAACCTGAGTTGTGTGCAGGTCTACTCTCCTCCTTCATACAGCCCATGGGACTCAGAGGAAGCTGACCCTATTCGGCCCCAGGGACAGATCATGATTGATCTAAGACTCCAAACCAATCAGATTAATCTTAGAGGCAGCCAGTTCAAGAATGGATACATTTTAGTATCTTGACCAATGAGCCAAGAGAAATGGTTTGTCAGGGCTTTATGGGGAAAATCCTTTGCCTGCCCTAGGATCCTTCTGAGAACCATTCTTTTTCCCAATGAATGTGAATAGCATGCATTATGGCCCAGATTTCTACTGGAAACATTCTAAGATCCCAAGAGTAACCAACTTCGGGATAAAATAACATTGTGGACAGCAGAGCAAGGCATGAAAAGAACATGGGTTCTTTTTTTTAAAAAATGTTTATTTATTTATTTATTTGGTTGCACTGGGGTCTTATTAGTTGTGGCACGTGTTCTCCTTAGTTGCGGCTCTTCCTGATAACTGTCCAGCTGCAAATCAGCAACAACATTAACTCTGGACTTCATGTTACATGAGACAAAGTTCCTTTGTCTTTGATGTTTAAGTCCATTTCAGTGGGTGTTCTGTTGCATGCCTAGCATTCTAACAGAAGCATTCATGGGTAGGTGTGTCCCTGCAAGTACAGAATGGTTTCCTGTCAGGTAACAAGGTATTATGTCAGCTGTAATACAAATTAAAACACTTGCAAAACCCTCCAGTGAGTTTTGAACTATTTAAGTGCTTCAGAGTACTGTTAGAGATTTCCAGAACAGTGACTTCTTAAGTATCACACTGCAACTAACAGCTCTAAAGGTCTACGACTTCTGAATGCTAAAGCTTACTGGACACCGGTTTGGAACCAGCACTTGATGGAAGTGGAGAATTTTGTAGGCTGGGAGTTGATGGCAAGGATGATAGAGAAGGAAGAGCTCTTAGCATGCTTAAGGTCTTTATTAAATTGCCAAAAACCCCTCACTTGAGTTTTAGAACTTACTAATAATGGTCATAATATTAATTATTATGCACGTACTCTGTGCCAACTACTTTATAAACATTTATTTGCCCATTTAGTTGGTCTAACTACCTTGGTGTTTTTATCTTTATTTAATAGATCAGCAAACTGAGGCTCAGAGAAATTAAGAAATATGACAAAAGTCCAATGGAAGATAGAAAAGAGAACCACAGTTTCAACTTACGTTCGTTTGTTTTTAGAGCTTAGTTTATTAGCCGGTGCACTAAAAAAACAAGTGCACAAACGTGTGTGTGTAATGCTTACACAATGTAAAATGTAATGACAAAAGCCGAAACTTCTTGTGTGATTTCCTTACAAAAATAATAACATCTAGTGAGGCGAACTGTATACCTAACAAAACTGGTGCATTTTGGCTTTAGGGAAAAATGCTGTCACAGTTAGATTGCAAAAATGAAGTCCGTGGCTCTTGGTGGGATGGTGCAATCTTTAATGCTTGCCAGTAGGTGGCATTCATGCCCTATAAACATTAGAGACAGGACCCTGCTTGGCACTTCCAGCTTACAAAGAGACTTAAGTTCTTCGGGTTTTATAATGCTAGAGCTTCCTATGCTGTCTAATTATCTCTGTTGAACGGGTTGGGTATATGAAAGACTCAATCAGTGCAATTTGAAATACAGGTAATGTGGCTGTGTAATTTTCAGTGACAATTTATACAACTTTTAAAGTAGTCCTTAAAGTGCAGCACATTTCATTGAAGCCTATGGATTATATTTAGATTCATGACAAACAATCCACTGCATGATGAAAATAGGATTATGGAAGTACAGCATTTTGCTAAATTATTTGGTCAGAACACACTTAGAGTCGAAAATCTAATAAAGGTTTTCACGGTGGAAAATGCAATTGAAAAATAAAACCCATTCCTAGAAATTGATATGCTTTTTAATCAAGCTTGCAAAGTTGTTCTGATAATCTGCTCGGAATCTTTGCTATTTTAAAGGAAGGTGAACATTGCAATCTGCTGGATTTAGAAAGAAAAGACATGCACATTTTGAGCTTTGATGAAAGACCTTTGGTATTATCCTTACCACCATCCTTGTCATTTTTCTTTCGAAATTAGGTTGAGGGGTTAAAACAGGTAGATTTTTAGCACAGGGGCATCATTTGGTCTTTTCAAGCCACACTGCTTTTTGCGTAAGTGATTGAGCCCCAGTGTTCGATGAAACCTGAGATGAAGAAGTGAAGGGAATTTTAAAGGAGGTGTCTATCCTGCTGCTTTGCTAGTGTTGTTGAAAGGCACAGACACTGGGCCTTCGAATGTTTCCTTCTCACTTGCTGTTATACTTGCTAGTCTGTAGCCTTCTGCATTTGCTGAGAATGTGATTTGCTTTCTGTCAGTTTTATTGTTTGAATTGCAAGGAAACATCTTATTTTAAAAGCCTCAAACCCCTTTTGTTGCATTGTTAACAAGCTATCTGTCAATTAGTATTCACAAAAGACGTCTTGCTGGTGTGTGCAGCAGCCAATGAATGTGTGACTCGGTTGCTTTTGTGCTGAAGACCTGAGGATGCTAGTGCTGTCTCTTCTACATCTAATCTGGAAATAATTGTGTTTTAGGAAGTTGCTAGATTTTTTTTTTTTTTAAAGGAAATACCAACCTCTTATGTGTTTCAACTGCTAGCCTAGCATTATGCTATTATATTACTCTGAAATTACTGTGGATATATTTATTTTTGTTTACTTTCTTTTCCTCTCTGGGGTGTGTGCCTATTAATCTCAGTAATAATAAAATGGCATCTTCTTGAATTAAATTTCATTTAGGAAGTTAAAACCTGTCCTTTACCTTTTTTCTTGGAGGCTAGCAGGAGAGTATAAGGAAGCTTTCAATCCCTAGAGGGACTCTGTCTCTTTTCTCAGATCCTTTCTGTGAAGTTGGCCGCTCATCTGTCTGTAGTTCTGGTTCTTTCTTAAGCTGGATTTAGTCCAATTGTTCACTATGCCAAATTCATCTAAACAAAATCATGTCTGATGCCTTCCACTTCTACCCTAACTAAGCCTTAGGATTAAAAAAAAAATCCAGAATTTGTTCCTGATAGACTTTTAAAAACTTCACAATTTGTTTCTCTTTTGCTGCAAAACCAAAGGAAAAAAAAAATAAACGACTGAACTAGTAATGACAACCTGTCTTGAGCTGGGATAAGATGGGAGATGAACTAAAACTGGGCAAAATGTCTATATAAAAACAACAAATCTTCCTTTGATTTTGGCTTAGTGATCGTCCTGAAGGTGTTAACCTAATGATACTTGGGTAAGAAATCTCAGAGCATATGAGGACTGTCAATTTAGAATTCTTTGCATAAGTCAATTCAGTGCTGTTCCTGGCACTCTGTTCGCAAATGCCAGGGAGAGATTTCCTCCAAAATGCCTCGGTAAAAAGTGGATCAGGGTGGGAGAGCCTTTGATAGAGCAGAAGCCAAGAAATTAAAGGTAAGTCACTTGTGCGATGTGGCATTTCAACAGAGTGACAGCCAAAGAGCATAGTTCCTACTCCCTGCCTTTACTAAATGTATCTTTCTTGGAATGCTAAGGTGGAGGAAAAAAAATCAACACTGTTTATAGCTGGAAAGAAAACCTTTTATGAATCCATGGAAAAGTGGGGACACAGTGCAGCTTTCTGAAGTGTCTGAGGAAAAACAGCACGGCTCACTGCTTCTAAATTAGATCACAAATTTTCTGGCTGATGGCAGCATCTTAGTGCTCACCCTAAAGGCAAAGATCTGAACAAATTACATTTTAATATCTTAGGTTCATTTATCCCTGCTGAGATTACACAGAAACAGAGAAATACACATACATGGAAATCCAATAGGCCCGAGGGGCTTGGCAGCAGGGCTGGAAAGAGGGTAACAGTGAAAGTGATATGAAACCTCTCTGTTTCTGCAGCAGGTGATATACTCCACCTTACACGTGTCATCGCCCCGATAGAGCACACCCCTCTTGGGTAAAAAGGGGCATGATGGATTTAAGAGCTAAACTTGGCTTATTGAAATGTTCATGTAGTTAAGTGCCTCAACCCTCACTTTTCCCCCCTATACATAGGAAAGATGCTAATGTTGACCTAAAACTTAAATAAAATGTTTTTGTGAGAGTATAATGACTTTGGAGGATAAATGCAGGAAAAGGTAACATAAGATGTGACCAGATTGGAGAAGACTTTGGGCTGGGCTAAGGCATTCCATCTTTATTCAATAGATCTTGGGAACCACAGCATATCTTTCAGAGTGGAAATGATTACTGTGGAAGAGGCATGTATTAGGAAGTTAAAACCTGTCCTTTACCTTTTTTCTTGGAGGCTAGCAGGAAAGTATAAGGAAGCTTTCAATCCCTAGAGGGACTCTGTCTCTTTTCTCACGTATTCTACGTGTGGATGGTGAAATGGAGGCAGATCATTTAGGATACTTTTGTAATGCTTGGGGTTAAGAGAACTATGACCTAAAAGAAGGTTGAGAAAGGGAGGAATGGAGATAAGAAAATTGAAGAAAGGGCAATCATGAACTGGCAGGCTTGACAGCTGCTTGGTTACAGCAATCAAAGAGAGAGAGCTTTTGAGCCTGGATCACTCTCCGACTGGTGGTGCTACTGATAGAAATAGGAGTGGAAACAGGTTTGGGAAGAGACGAGTATTCCATTTTCAATATGGAGCGGGAGGGACGTCTGGGGGAGCCATATGGAATTGTCTATGAAGACAGTGAAAATGTGGAACAGGAATGAATGAAGGCCTGACCTGGAGTTGTTTGGGGAGGGGAGAGTTAGGGCATAAGAAGCAAATTTCTTGGAAAGTTTATGCTTCATCTAAAAATTCATTTTAATTTTGCATTTTATTCTTCGATGTATATGTTTTTTTCCCTTAACATTGCTTTACAACTGAGCTTGACAAGTAGTTAAATGAAAAAAATCTTAAGTGTACAGATTGATATTTATATTTGTTTTTAACATGAGAATAGGTTTTAATATTAGTTACAGTCAAGAAGCATCAATACTTCTGGGAATTGGCCTGTACTCTACCATGGACCCCAAGGAGTATGTAAATGAGCATTTGACTTCAGTGGTCGCTTTTAGTAATGGAAGAGATTGTCAAAGGAGAGAAAAGAGAAAGGAGGCTAAAGGGCTATAGCGACACATTGGGGACAAATCTATACCTAAGAGAAAGAGGAAGATAAGCCCAAGAGGTTGATGAGAAAATTCAGAGAATTTTTGTTGCTGGCACCGTGGGGAGGAGGAGATTAAAACTGAATGGTCAGCTCAGCCGAATGTTCCAGAGAAAGCTTCAAGAATGAAGAAAGAATCTTTAGATCAGAAGGGGAGGTTGAGGGAAGAGAAATTCCAGCAGAGCAAAGAGAGTGGAAATCAGATGTCAAGGTTAAGGAGTAAGTGGATTAGTGAAGAAGTAGAGGAAGATGAGTTTAGAATGAAAAGACTTGCATGTTTGCAGGCTGATGGGAACAAAGCAGTTTCCAAGGAAGGATAGAAAATACAAGCGAGACAGAGGAGAACTTCGTCTGGGGGAGGCAGGAAAAGGGGGTGGGTAGAAGGAAAGACTTAAGCCCAGATGAATCCACAGATGCTAGATCCTGTTTCTCTCCTCTATGTTTAGCAGAACTACAAGGAATTTAGTGGTTAAGAAAAAAAAACCCTGTTTTGTAAAGTCATGACAGATCTAGGTTATACAAAAGGCAGCGTTTATTCTTGTTGGGAAATGAGCTGTGGGGAATCCAGTCTGCTCAGATGGTCTTGTTGCATGCTGATGGAGGAGCAAAGCATTCCAGAAGCTCCCTTCTTGCCAATCTGGGGTTACTGGAATGTGTCTGCTGTGATACAGTGACCAGCTCTGCCTCGTTTCTCTCATCCAGTGGATTATTCTAGGCCATGGAAGCATGCAATTTAATGATTGCTGGCCTTGCTGGGAGATGTTCTCTAACATCCTTGGGCTTAAGAACTATCGTGGAAAGCATGGGTTAGGTTGGCATTTGACTTTGCTGAGGTGCCAGGATTGCAGGATGCATATCCTGTTCCTGGAGGAAACGATAAACCTACTTACCAAGTTTGCTAACTATGCACAAAACATTCTTAAATCCATTAGAGGTTGGGCATACATTTCTTTTGCCAGTATGGCCAAAGCAGCATGTATACTTCTTTTCCAAGCTGAGGAAAATGAGCAGACTTTACCCAGTTCCCTAGAGGGATGGCTCTGCCCGTCAACTTGCTACTCTTACTTATACCTCTCATCAGACGTCAGTGTTAATTATGACTGATTAAGATGAGCTGGATTTGTGGACAGAATATCTAATGTAGCTAATCCAATTTTAGCTACAATTTTTTTTCCAAGTTAATTTTGTAAATGTATTCCAGCTGAAGCACCATGGGGTAAGAACCTTTCTTGCTGCAGCTCTTGATCTATCAAAAATAGAAAAAGGAGATAGACTGTTGTATTGTACCTCCCTTAAACTGCTTAGGCTTGTGCCTGAGAAAAGCAAAGAGAGGAATTCCTGGGGGAACAGACCAATCTTCAGAGTTGTATGTGAGGTCTTTGCTGTGTACGTATCAATGAACGCAATTGTTCTCAGATGCCATCTATCCTGAGATTGATTACTCAAGAATTTCTTATTTGCAGCAGTGGAGTTTAAGGAAGGTCACTTAGTGTCATGTCTGAAAATGTACACTCAAATCCATTTCACTTGGATGAACTAGCCACATCTCCTTGTGTTAAATGGAGGTATGTCAAAACGCTGCAACATTGATGTTGACACTTTTGAACTAATAGTGACATTTCGATACCAATGAAACCGGAGCTGTAAACTTCAACAATAAGTAGCTTCCCTTAGCAAATGTAAATATTCTGATCTGACAAAGTAATATAAAATTAGTTTAAATCTAACCTCTTAAAAAAATCCTCGCCAAAGTCACCTTAATACTTAGAGATGTGTTTTCCATTTTCTCAATTCCATCTCCCCGCCCCAAGGTGCTATTTGAGTATGCTCTCCCCTTGGCCATTCTAGGATTTGAGTGTGAAGTTTTTTGTGTGTGTTTTTTAGGTTTTTTTTTTTTTTCTTTGGTCAACTTAAATGCCATATTCCAGTTTTCAATGGCAGGAGATTTGATTTATATTAAACATAATTTAAAGAACATTCAAGGCATTATTTACATGGTATTTCATTTTTTCAAATTAAACTTAATCACTTAAAATGGTTCCTATTGTATGTATACATTTTTGGATAAGTGTTCTCATATACAGAAACCCAACCTCATGATCTCAAAGGTTATCATTAAAATGCTTATTTCATATATATCCACAGGGGATATAGAAAGACCAAGGATTTCCATAGTTAAACTTCAGAGGTTTGACTGAAGTCGGTAAGAAGGCTATGAAATATGTGAATTTAACCTTTGCCTATTACCATGTAAATCATTTAGTTTCAGAATGTTTGCCCTGGAATGAGTGAAAGTTTGTATTTTCTTCTTGTCAAAATGCCTGTGAACTGGGAGTGAAACAGTGATGTTTGTAAATGTCAACTTTAATGCCTGCCTGCTGGATCCCAGGCAGCTGCTTTTATATGTTTAAAAAGTTTGAAACCTCTGGATGTAGTTTAAGTATGAGCAGTACGTAAAGGTGGTTTTTCAAAAAAATTTTGAGTGTATGGTGACCAAATGTGAAAATCAATGTCATTCCTGCTCTATTTACCACCAGAAAGCAGGTAAAATGAGAAAATGATGCCCTTTATTTAGCCATAAAACCACTTCAAAATAAGTGTCATTGTTGAGGTGTTTTCTTCCAGCACTATCTTACGTCTTTTCCCCAATGAAACATGTTCATTCCTATGTTTACAGCACGACATTTGAGATGTAATTTCTTCCAGGAAACTTAGAAGCTTTGGGTTATGGTTGTGATCTCATTAGGAACCCCTTCTACCCAATAATTGCTATTGGTTTCACCTGGTAAAAATAAGTTACTGCTCTCAAAACAGCAGATGACAGACGAATGGTTAAAATTCTTGCCACAGTGCTGCCTACTCCTCCAGGAAATAATTCTAATATGCTTTGCATATAGTTGACTTCACTAAAACTCTCATTAGGGGGATACATTTTATAAGTGTGGGAGAAATGAAATGACTAGGTTCAATTTTAATATAGTAAAAATAAGTTTTTGAGTGTTTACTCTCTGCTAGAGACTGTTCTAGGTACTTTCCATGTGTTGTCTCATTTGGTCCTCAGGAAAGCTCAACACAGTAGCTATCTTTGTTTTTCCCCTTGTACAGATGACTCCACTGAGGTATTCCTTCCGAAAGTTTGAGTTCATACAGAGTGAATACAAATGAATTCAAAGATATTCTGAAAGTTGGCTGAGTTAAAGATTCTGCTTAAGGTTAATCTTTCCCCTTAGCTACAGTAGGGATTCTTTCAGCCTGAACTCCAGGTTCCCTGAAGATAATAACTGGCCTGTCCCATCACTAGGAGAGGGAGGATAGGAAAGATGTGACTGATGGTTCCTGCCTTCCAAGAGGCAGGTGGCTAGTGTGCCCTCTGTGGGTGGGTTAGAGTTACTGGAGGTTTCCGCAGGGAGGTTGTAGGATTGTAAGGTAACACCCATACTAGCTATTAGCTCCCATCCTTTGAGAGGTGCTACCTGGGGCAATTGCAGCTTCAAATTCATAGCAGACTACCAGCTTTAAGCCCCTCTGATATAAAATTTTGCGGCCCCCATCTGCCTGGGGGTCTTGAGAGCAGGGGTGTTCAGCCTTTGGCTGGTTATGGACAGCATGTGTAGTAGATGTGAGCTGATGGGAACCAGCAGAGAAGAATGGTGGCAGGGTTCAAGGATGCTGCATGAAGGCTACAACTCAGGCAACGTGTGCAGTGTGCAGGATGGAGAGGAGGAAGGATAAGGACAAGTAAGGATTTGCCACCAGGGCAACAAAGGCCAGACAGGGAGTAAATTCCGGAGCGGGGTGGGGGGGCCCGATTTTTCAGCAATGTACAAAAATCAACTAAAAGCAAAATAGAAACACCGGCCAAGCTATCCCTGTTCACAGAGGATTGATATTTCTGTCTGAGAAGAGATCAGTGGTCAAAGCTAAAATCACACTGGTCTTATTTAACTGAAGGATTCTATTTTTTAGAATAATTAGTTCAGTTAATAATTTAGCAATCACAATAAATTTTCTTTTGGGGTTTTGTGATTAAAAATCGGAGCTATTTATTTATTTATTTATTTATTTTTTGCCGTACGTGGGCCTCTCACTGTTGTGGCCTCTCCTGCTGCGGAGCACAGGCTCCGGACGCG
>NC_041214.2:70253118-70256046 GCF_002837175.3 Physeter macrocephalus | reverse complement strand
GTACGTGGGCCTCTCACTGTTGTGGCCTCTCCTGCTGCGGAGCACAGGCTCCGGACGCGCAGGCTCAGCGGCCATGGCTCACGGGCCCAGCCGCTCCGCCGCACGTGGGATCCTCCCGGACCGGGGCACGAACCTGCGTCCCCTGCATCGGCAGGCGGACCCTCAACCACTGGGCCACCAGGGAAGCCCGGAGCTATCTATTTTTAATCACATCAGATTTACCTGAATCTGACCAATTACTTTTTGATTATGGGCAGTGTCTGACCTGGGAGGAACTTTCCCCAATCCTGTGTCCCTGATCTTTGACCTTCCTGGAAAAGAGGAAAGGAGGCCCTGAAAAAAATAGTAAAACAAAGCCAGAGACTTGGGTTATTTTCTAATATTGAATGTGGAGGAGGGCTGCAAATCACTGAGACAAGATTATATTCCATTTGCATGAGTGGGGGCAGAGAAATTTGCTGGAGGTGTTTGTTTAATGTAGCTGTTAGTCTTTGGCTTACACTACTTAATAGCATAGCTGTCACTTTGTCTCATGGGAATGTGGTATTTCTAGTAATTTGCAAGAATGTGTGAGCTAAACTTTGCCAGATCTCATGGTGGGGATGAAATTAACGCATGTGATCAGAGTCTTCCTCTTGAGGGTCTTAACCCATTAGGACCAGAATAGTAAATAACCTGTTTAAATATGCTCTGTTGGCTATGGGTTTATTTTACAAACTACTTTAAAAGTTTAGGCAGATATATCTATACCTATATATCTACAGACACGCATACATACATACACACACATAATGTACATATAAAATACATATTTTAAAGACAACATGCCAAGAATTAAAAAGCAGAAAAACATAAATGCAACTTTAAATCTTCTGTTCAAAGCTAAGCTTTAGCAAAAGTATTTCTTTTTCCCTCTCCTTCTATTTACATTCTGTGTTCTACTTGATTACCCCCAATATTCCTGAGTTTAAAACACTAGGTGCCTGTTATACAGTTTCTTGTAAAGTGCATTTGATATGCAAATTGTTATAGTGAACCATCATTCATAAGCTATTTATGTTCATTTTGATAGGGGAAGAAGTACCCTGTCTCATTCCATATAAATTCCTCTTTACAGTCTATCAAATACAGAAAGATGCTTGAGATTAAATAAATGTGCTACTAATGTTAGTGAATATCTGATGCTTGACATACGTCAGAGATTTTTGGACATTTATAATTACATTGCCCTAATTGCTCTGGGAATTGGAGACAAAAATGAGTGATGTGTAGTGCTTCAGATAGTGGTCTCCATGGTCCCTTGTCTCACTCCTAAAGACGACTTACTTCATAAAGAGACACAGGTCAGTAAATGGAAAAGAGAAGCATTAAAAAGGTGAATATCCAGGAGAGAATGAAACAAGCATTCCTTCCTTCCTTTATTTAATGTTTGTTAATGGTCACCACCTCTGCTGGCGTGCATGAAGACGTGGCTCCTACTCTCAATATACTGGGAGTCTAGTGGGGGGTCAGACATGTGACACAATGAGTGCTTCTTGCTATCTCACCTTAACCTTAACTCTTGCTACAGAGAGCATGTTCTTTGCTTCCCTTCTGTAAGCATGTGTCATGGTGCAGCCACCTCAGTTCTAGGCTGTACAGCTTTCCTGCATCTCTTCAACTTAGGACTGGCTTTCCTCCAGACGTGAGGAAGGACCATCCGGCCCAGTGCTTCGCATCTATAGATGCTGCTTGTTACTCTCTCTCTTTTTGTCCATTTTGAGTCACTGGAAGAGCTGCAGCATTGCTTCCTGTGAGAGTGGAGGACGTCTTTTCGGAACGCTGAAAACCCTCCTAAACCTGGTCCTATCAGTCGATGGTGGTGGCAATAGCATTCTAAATGTAACAGGTCTCCTGGGATTACTTACGGCGGCTCTCACTGGCCTTCCAGATGGATTTTTACATCCTCTTGCACTTAGCTTACAAACAAGAAGCAATTTTTTTTTTTACTTTAATAAATCAGGCTGATGGTTAGTTGCTCTGAAGCTTAAGGGTATAGTTTACACAAAACTAGAGACAAAAAAACAAAACAAAACAAAAAAAACTAGAGACAAGTTTGTGCTGCACACCCCCAGGCATAGGCACCATGGCCCCAGCCGAGGAACTGGTTCCATCCCAGTTTTTCCATTTTATGTTTTAAAATACTTCTGTTTTCATTATGAGAGAATTTTCTGGAGATATATTTAAGTATTGGAAATTCAGTTGGATAACTAGCAATTTGTAATTAGTAACGTTTTTTAGATCAAGGATTCTCACTTTTTGGGAGCTTGTCAGGGTTGTAATGCAGGTTGTGACACAACATAGAGTTTGTGAAGTTGTTTGTAGAGAGGGTAATTCTGTTCTATAGGTGAATAACTATATGGCAACACATACTATATTTCTGATAAAAATGATACAACACCGTGAACACTAAACAGTTGGTGGTATACTTAATATTTCTAGGTCAAATGATGACGTTGGCTTTGTTTTCAAGACAGTTGCCTTCCAAACATATGAAGATGTTAGAGAGAGAGGAAGTTGGTAATGGTGGGAAGGCCATGTTCACAGATTGGTTTTTAAATATATCATTTGTTCCCTAATGATAACACACGTAGAAATCTTTTTCTTTGAGTAGCCTTAAGATGAAAAAGGAAAAACAGGTTTTCAAGTCAAACACACCTGGGATTAAATCTGAGCTCTGCTATTTACTGGCTGTATGACCTGGGTTAGATAAACTTACCTGGAGTGTCAGTTTATTCACCTGTAAAACATGAGTGAACATACACTTCTTTTTTTTTTTTTTTTTTTTGCGGTACGCGGGCCTCTCCCTGTTGTGGCCTCTCCCGTTGCGGAGCACAGGCTCCGGACGCGCAGGCTCAGCGGCCATGGCTCACGGGCCCAGCCGCTCCG
>NC_041214.2:70227480-70251229 GCF_002837175.3 Physeter macrocephalus | reverse complement strand
GTACGTGGGCCTCTCACTGTTGTGGCCTCTCCTGCTGCGGAGCACAGGCTCCGGACGCGCAGGCTCAGCGGCCATGGCTCACGGGCCCAGCCGCTCCGCCGCACGTGGGATCCTCCCGGACCGGGGCACGAACCTGCGTCCCCTGCATCGGCAGGCGGACCCTCAACCACTGGGCCACCAGGGAAGCCCGGAGCTATCTATTTTTAATCACATCAGATTTACCTGAATCTGACCAATTACTTTTTGATTATGGGCAGTGTCTGACCTGGGAGGAACTTTCCCCAATCCTGTGTCCCTGATCTTTGACCTTCCTGGAAAAGAGGAAAGGAGGCCCTGAAAAAAATAGTAAAACAAAGCCAGAGACTTGGGTTATTTTCTAATATTGAATGTGGAGGAGGGCTGCAAATCACTGAGACAAGATTATATTCCATTTGCATGAGTGGGGGCAGAGAAATTTGCTGGAGGTGTTTGTTTAATGTAGCTGTTAGTCTTTGGCTTACACTACTTAATAGCATAGCTGTCACTTTGTCTCATGGGAATGTGGTATTTCTAGTAATTTGCAAGAATGTGTGAGCTAAACTTTGCCAGATCTCATGGTGGGGATGAAATTAACGCATGTGATCAGAGTCTTCCTCTTGAGGGTCTTAACCCATTAGGACCAGAATAGTAAATAACCTGTTTAAATATGCTCTGTTGGCTATGGGTTTATTTTACAAACTACTTTAAAAGTTTAGGCAGATATATCTATACCTATATATCTACAGACACGCATACATACATACACACACATAATGTACATATAAAATACATATTTTAAAGACAACATGCCAAGAATTAAAAAGCAGAAAAACATAAATGCAACTTTAAATCTTCTGTTCAAAGCTAAGCTTTAGCAAAAGTATTTCTTTTTCCCTCTCCTTCTATTTACATTCTGTGTTCTACTTGATTACCCCCAATATTCCTGAGTTTAAAACACTAGGTGCCTGTTATACAGTTTCTTGTAAAGTGCATTTGATATGCAAATTGTTATAGTGAACCATCATTCATAAGCTATTTATGTTCATTTTGATAGGGGAAGAAGTACCCTGTCTCATTCCATATAAATTCCTCTTTACAGTCTATCAAATACAGAAAGATGCTTGAGATTAAATAAATGTGCTACTAATGTTAGTGAATATCTGATGCTTGACATACGTCAGAGATTTTTGGACATTTATAATTACATTGCCCTAATTGCTCTGGGAATTGGAGACAAAAATGAGTGATGTGTAGTGCTTCAGATAGTGGTCTCCATGGTCCCTTGTCTCACTCCTAAAGACGACTTACTTCATAAAGAGACACAGGTCAGTAAATGGAAAAGAGAAGCATTAAAAAGGTGAATATCCAGGAGAGAATGAAACAAGCATTCCTTCCTTCCTTTATTTAATGTTTGTTAATGGTCACCACCTCTGCTGGCGTGCATGAAGACGTGGCTCCTACTCTCAATATACTGGGAGTCTAGTGGGGGGTCAGACATGTGACACAATGAGTGCTTCTTGCTATCTCACCTTAACCTTAACTCTTGCTACAGAGAGCATGTTCTTTGCTTCCCTTCTGTAAGCATGTGTCATGGTGCAGCCACCTCAGTTCTAGGCTGTACAGCTTTCCTGCATCTCTTCAACTTAGGACTGGCTTTCCTCCAGACGTGAGGAAGGACCATCCGGCCCAGTGCTTCGCATCTATAGATGCTGCTTGTTACTCTCTCTCTTTTTGTCCATTTTGAGTCACTGGAAGAGCTGCAGCATTGCTTCCTGTGAGAGTGGAGGACGTCTTTTCGGAACGCTGAAAACCCTCCTAAACCTGGTCCTATCAGTCGATGGTGGTGGCAATAGCATTCTAAATGTAACAGGTCTCCTGGGATTACTTACGGCGGCTCTCACTGGCCTTCCAGATGGATTTTTACATCCTCTTGCACTTAGCTTACAAACAAGAAGCAATTTTTTTTTTTACTTTAATAAATCAGGCTGATGGTTAGTTGCTCTGAAGCTTAAGGGTATAGTTTACACAAAACTAGAGACAAAAAAACAAAACAAAACAAAAAAAACTAGAGACAAGTTTGTGCTGCACACCCCCAGGCATAGGCACCATGGCCCCAGCCGAGGAACTGGTTCCATCCCAGTTTTTCCATTTTATGTTTTAAAATACTTCTGTTTTCATTATGAGAGAATTTTCTGGAGATATATTTAAGTATTGGAAATTCAGTTGGATAACTAGCAATTTGTAATTAGTAACGTTTTTTAGATCAAGGATTCTCACTTTTTGGGAGCTTGTCAGGGTTGTAATGCAGGTTGTGACACAACATAGAGTTTGTGAAGTTGTTTGTAGAGAGGGTAATTCTGTTCTATAGGTGAATAACTATATGGCAACACATACTATATTTCTGATAAAAATGATACAACACCGTGAACACTAAACAGTTGGTGGTATACTTAATATTTCTAGGTCAAATGATGACGTTGGCTTTGTTTTCAAGACAGTTGCCTTCCAAACATATGAAGATGTTAGAGAGAGAGGAAGTTGGTAATGGTGGGAAGGCCATGTTCACAGATTGGTTTTTAAATATATCATTTGTTCCCTAATGATAACACACGTAGAAATCTTTTTCTTTGAGTAGCCTTAAGATGAAAAAGGAAAAACAGGTTTTCAAGTCAAACACACCTGGGATTAAATCTGAGCTCTGCTATTTACTGGCTGTATGACCTGGGTTAGATAAACTTACCTGGAGTGTCAGTTTATTCACCTGTAAAACATGAGTGAACATACACTTCTTTTTTTTTTTTTTTTTTTTTTGCGGTACGCGGGCCTCTCCCTGTTGTGGCCTCCCCCGTTGCGGAGCACAGGCTCCGGACGCGCAGGCTCAGCGGCCATGGCTCACGGGCCCAGCCGCTCCGCGGCATGTGGGATCTTCCCGGACCGGGGCACGAACCCGTGTCCCCTGCATCGGCAGGCGGACTCTCAACCGCTGCGCCACCAGGGAAGCCCAACATACACTTCTTAAAGGATGGCTGTGAGTTTACATTAAATCATGTATGTTTGGTATTCATCCCAGTCTTGCCGCAGGCAGGTCATCAACAAATGTTGGTGGATGAAGGGGTACAAACTTAATTGAGCGAAGATGCTGTACAAGTGATGGGTGGCCTTTGTGGACAATGCATTACTGTTCACTGAGCACCTTTTGTGTGTTGGGCTCTGGGCTAAGCCCCGGGCTACGGAAATGTTGAGACCCAGGTCCTCTCCTCAGGGAAGTCCCAGTCTGCTGGGGAAGTCGAGCCCCCGCATCTGCGTCACAGTGTCATGCAGTAGGAATGATGCAGCGGGGCACAGCAGGCGTCCTGGCAGCCTGAGGAGGGGAGCCCCATTTGGGAGAGCTTCCTGGAGGGAGTGACCCTTGAGCTGACTATGGAAGGACAAGTATGAATCACTTTAATTTATTCAATAAGGGAGTGAGAAAGGAAGAAAGAGTGGGGAAGAGGCCACTGGGGCCTGAAGTCATGTCCAACTTCTCAGTTTGGGGTAGAAGTTATATGGATGAAAACATCTTCTTTCTTTTTTGTGGAATTCATGCATTTTCCTTTCTCTCCCTCTGTCAGCACAGGAAGATCTGAGGAGGAGGGGGAAGACTGCAGGGCACACCACTGTAGGCCTCTGATTCCCAGGTTCTCCATTCCAAATGGTGTCATTGGGGAGGTGGTGGTGTGCTGGTCATTTCCCATGCCCGGGGAAGCCTTGCTGTCTATTTCACAGGGGGTGGCAAGTGGGAGGGCAGGGCAGCTTGGCAATGGTGACCCCGCTGCTTTATATGTGTGTGCATCACCGAGTAATTACGTGGCATTGATGATCACTGTGCCCCATGCAGTGAGGGAGCATTTTGATAGCAGGATGGCTGCCATGCTGGAGTATGAAGGCTCCTCCCGGCTGTGTTCTTTTTTTTGGTAACATCTTAATTGTAATTGCTTTACAATGGTGTGTTAGTTTCTGCTTTATAACAAAGTGAATCAGCTATACATATACATATATCCCCATATCTCCTCCCTTTTGTGTCTCCCTCCCACCCTCCCTATCCCACCCCTCTACGTGGTCATAAAGCACTGAGCTGATCTCCCTGTGCTATGCAGCTGCTTCCCACTAGCTATTTATTTTACGTTTGGTAGTGTATATATGTCCATGCCACTCTCTCACTTTGTCACAGCTTACCCTTCCCCCTCCCCGTATCCTCAAGTCCATTCTCTAGTAGGTCTGTGTCTTTATTCCCGTCTTACCCCTAGGTTCTTCATGACCTTTTTTTTTCCCCTTAGATTCCATATATATGTGTTAGCATACGGTATTTGTTTTTCTCTTTCTGACTTACTTCACTCTGTATGACAGACTCTGGCTGTGTTCTGTATCTCAGTGATTCCCACCTGTCTCCAAACCACCCTCTCCCAACACCTCATGGCAATAATATTTCTTCTGGGGAACACACGTACCTAAAATACTGTTGCTTTCATCACCAGAATGTAAATCACTCCTTTGCATTCCTCGGTAGGTGGAATCTCTGAGGCCTGCAATTACCAAAGTTATGCAAACAGCCTCTTTTTAAGATTTCCTTAGAGTATGTGCTACACAGGAAGAAGAAGATGCTTTGTGGAAATTGGGCATTAAAATTGCCTTGAAAATACATTTATAATTGCATATAAAACAAAATGTGCATGTGAGCTGTGTGGTTTTATTTTATTTTTTAGTGTTTTATTTTTTAAATTTATTTATTTTTGGCTGTGTTGGGTCTTCGTTTCTGTGCGAGGGCTTTCTCCAGTTGCAGCGAGCGGGGGTCACTCTTCATTGCGGTGCGCAGGCCTCTAACTGTCACGGCCTCTCCCATTGTGGAGCACAGGCTCCAGGCGCGCAGGCCCAGTAGTTGTGGCTCACGGGCTTAGTTGCTCCGCGGCATGTGGGATCTTCCCAGACCAGGGCTCGAGCCCGTGTCCCCTGCATTGGCAGGCAGATTCTTAACCACTGCGCCACCAGGGAAGCCCCTTATTTTTTAATTATCTGTTTTTTAGTAAACATTCCACTAAGATTTCAAGAAATAAAATCCAAGGGCCTCATAAATGAATAAATAAAATATGAGGCATAATAAAATCAGATGATATAATGCACATGATAAATGGGACAAGAGGAATATAAATAGAAAAAATATATATATAGTCTTGTAAGACTAACACTGTGCTGCTTTATGAAGTATCTCTGGAACATTATAAGCAAACAAGTTTTAAAATTTAGAAATGCACTCTATTATTTTATCTTAGGTTTTATGTCTAAACGTTAATGTATTTATATTTCTTTTTGTTTTTATGAATCCACTGAAGCAGGCTTTAGCTAATTCCCGCAACCAAAATGTAGTTCACAGATGCTATCTTTTCATAAAGAAAAGAAATAAATTTGTATCTCGTGATGTGGCTGTATTATTTTCAATGAGAGTTTTATTGTATAAGATTTTTCCATTCCTGTGTAACATAACAGTCTCAAAGTCTATAAAACAGCCCCACAAATAATAAATACTATGGAGAAAAGTAGGTCGCTCCGCATTAATTCGTAGAGAAAATAGGTCGGCTCGAACGCTGGTCAGAGAGACGTAATTAGTGTTAGTCACCGCTTTAACGCTGCAAGAAGTTGCTACCGATTCCTGTCCTCCTTCCCTCCCTCACTTCCCAGACTCTTGTGTCAGCAAACACTGAAAAGGCAAATAAAAGAGCTGTTTCAGCGGTTCTGAGAGAGGAGGCCAGGTGAAGGTCTGGGTTAATGTGACCGCATTTCGAGGCCCATCAGACAATGCCTGCCCGGCCACGGAGGCTGTGTGGCAGCCAGTTCCCTCACCTGGAGCCGCAGAGATGCCGCTGCCCTTTCTTCTCTCGAGGAAACTTAAATCCAAATACATAAATAGGAGGGTCATCTGACAATCACGTCTCCCGTGTTTGTTGCTGATGTTTATATCTCTTGGGGCCGGTATAACTGCTGCTTGTGGGTTTCATTAGAATAATGAACTTCTCCACTAATAACTTCTCCACTAAGCTGGCCTTTGGTCCTCAGAGAATCATCCTGGCCATCTGTGTGGGTGGTGGTGAAGTAGTTTTATTTATGGAAAATTCTCAGGTGTAAATCGGCATATCTAGGGCACAGATGGCAAACTCGTTCCAACAAGATGTACTCTGTTTAGGGTGCCTAGTATTCTGAATTATTTTTCAACACTTAAAATTCAGGGGATTTGGTGTTAAAAATATCCAGATTTCTGGGTATTTTTAACAAATCGGAAAACATGACAGCAACCCGCCCCTATTCCTTCATGGCAACAACTGACTGGGGCTAGGTATCAACAGTTAAATACCCACCCACGTGTGTAGTTTCCGTCTCCCCAGGGTGCCGCACCTACCTGTTTCCCCGCATTGCTGCCTACCTTTTTGTTTTTGGACCAGTGGTTGGCAAAACTGGCTGCATATTAGAATCTCCTGGGGAACTCTTTGGCCTTGGCTTCACCCCCAGAGATTTGACTTTATTGGCCTGGTGTGGGATAGTTTCAGCAGCACCTCCGGAGATGCTAATATACCGCCAAGGCTGAGAAGCCACGGCCCAGGGGGAATAGAAAGTGGGCACCGGTCACCTTCTCATGAGGTCCCAGGGGAACCATTGCTTGACCTTGTGATGTTCATTAAAGAAATTTCTTTCTTGGTTCTTCCAAGGAGAATTGATCTAATTTTCTCTTCCTTTTTAATTTTTTTTTTTTTTTTTTTTGCGGTACGCGGACCTCTCACTGTTGTGGCCTCTCCCGTTGCGGAGCACAGGTTCCGGACACAGGCTCAGCAGCCACGGCTCACGGGCCCAGCCGCTCCGCGGCACGTGGGATCTTCCCGGACCGGGGCACAAGCCCGTGTCCCCTGCATCGGCAGGCGGACTCTCAACCACTGCGCCACCAGGGAAGCCCTTCCTTTTTAATTTTATGGTGGTGTTTGGGGGGTCGTGAGATTCACAGTTTGGTGCTGCTGGCAGGGGACGGATCAAGGATCTCGTCTGTTAAGCAGTCACAGATGTTGAGATTCACGCTCTGGGTTTTCCCATCTTACAGAGCACGACGTGGAGAGCTGTAGCTTGCTCCCCCATTATCTCTTCCTCACTCTGGAGGAGGGACGGGGGTTGTGTCTCTGGAGTATATCATGAGATCAACCTTTTTAATGCCCATAAAAAGACAGGATGTCAATTTAAAGCCTTATCTGTCACAAGCGTTTTCAATCTTGCAGTGATTTATGAAATACTGTAAATTGCAATCACACTGGCCCATAACAACCTGGCAGCTACTTCAATGGCAAAACTTGATGCAAAAATATGGCTCTATAGGTGGAATAAAAGTTTCAGAAAGGGAGTGTCGTTTAATAGGCAGGTGCTATTATCATGCGCTTACTGACAAGGGAAAGGTTTCTCAGTAAGAAATGTTCTTTTCCACCCACACAACACCCTGCACAAAGCGTGGTGAAGGGGGATTCTGCTTTGCAGTTTTGTGCATCTCATGAGGGAGGAAGAGTTCAAGGAGGATATGTCAGAAAAGGCAGGAGGAGAATTGAAGCTTTCATTTGAAATGAACCATCCAAGGTCCTCTTCACTGTTGTCTGTATTTTCGCCTGCAGACAGATTTTCCCTGCAGTCCTGTGGGAGAAGGCAGGAAGCTGTGCAGAACAGTCAGAACGGGCCAGTTTGATGTGTAATGGGTCGGCAGATTTAAGATAAAAGAAATATATCCGTGTGTGTGTGGTGGAGGGGAGGGGGGATCAGTTGGGGCTGTGTTCTAGTTGCTTCTTGTACAGAAACTTTCATGTTAAAAAAGAGTGACTTCTTCAGAGCTGGTTGACAGAGAATCATACTCTTGGCTTCTCAGAAGAAATTTAGGATTTAGGATTCCTAGACTGCTTTTTGGACATGGGTTTGCTGTCTATCACCTTAGGTTTAGATGTTACCAGATTTTAGGGAACTTCACCTCAGCAGGGATCTGGTGATGGCGGGGGAGACCACAGACTCAATTTTAAAACCAGGTGTTGCTGCTTAGAGGACCTGCATTGCAGAAAGGAAAGAGGGGGCTCACTAGCCAGGGGCTGGGAACTGCCTCATGCCAGTTTTTTTTAGCACATCAAAGTGACAGGCTTTCCTTTATATTCATTCTACCCTTCAAGTTTTGCCTTGTGGTCAGCTGGGGAGAAGAGGCTTCATAACACTCAGGTAAGAAAAAGGAGACAAAGGGACATTTAAGAGGGAAGGGAGGATGAACTTATGAGTTGTCAGGCTTCCAAAAATCTATTTGAAAAGGGTATATTTAAAAGGGATACTGATAATGTCCTTGAAAGATGTCAAATATCCATTTGAAAATACGTCAAACACACTTTTGAAAACAAAGGGAGGAGCAGTATTTGTTCTGGAGAACAAAGGAGATTATGATATTGAAATTCTGCAAAGGTGTCATGATTGTACAAGGGAGTAAAATCTTAAGGATATTTTTGGATAGTTGACTTTTTGACGAGACAAGAAATTCTTTCAATTTAGGAGGGCTGATTTCCCCTCATATTCTATTTTTTTTTTTTAGTTTTATAAAAAATTTACTGTTATTGATTTGTACATCTTTATCTGACAAAAAGGATTTGAAGCAGCTGTCACTTTCAAGATTTATCATTTCCTGACACTATACCAGGGTGGACAATAGAACTAAGCTAGGGCAAGATGAGGATAAGTATCCCTTTCATTTATTTTGCTTTAAAAATATTTATACTATATCTTTATCTCATATCCTGTCTTGATCATCTTGGTATTCCTTTCAGGTAGTCTGACCCAGAGTAGGTGCTCAAAGAATACATTTTGATAAATGATATTTCCCTCATGGGCAGAAAGAAGTTAGACTTAATCAGAATTTTGAAAGCACTTAATTATTTGTTGGAAGCCACTGTGGGAGATCAATTTTGTTATATCCTCTGACAGTGTTAAACTTTATAACAGGCCTGTGCTTCCCGAAAGCAGTGACAGTTAAGAAATCCCACCACACGTCTGTGTTTTGGAAATGGCTAATGGTTGTCCAAAAAAAAAAAAAAATTGTGCAGGATGGAGTTAAACAGTCAAGGAAGACTTTATTGAAGACTATTGCAATCAGGGAGAGATTGAACTCATCTCCAATACAACAGGGGCAGCTGTGGATTTATAGACAAGAGGCAGGGTTAGCAAGTCAGTGGATGAAGAACTAACAGAAACTCAGTTAGCTACCAAGGGTGGGGAGATTCTTGCTAAACTGGCGTGGCAGGGTTCTTGTTACACTGAGTCAGTAGGCCATGCATGGGGCCTAGTTGAGAAGAGGGCCCAGAGGAGCCTGACTAAAGTGCAGTTGAGGAGGGAACACTTGTCCCCACGAAGGACCATCTTGCTCTTGTTTGTTCTGAGGTAAAATCCACCCCATCTGTTCTCATGACTCCTCTAAGACTGGCAGATGACTCTTTTGTTTACCTGCCTCTATGAAACCCCAGGCCCTCTCCACCCCCACCCCACCCCCCTTTTTTTGAGGCATTTCTCATTAATGAATCTTCTCCTTCTGGCAGTAGCCTAAATAAAATTGTCTCCTTAGTTGACTGATGCAGATTGTCTTTTCCAGTTCTGGGGCTGTGGCTCGGGGAGGGAGTAGCACCCTTGCCCTTGGAAACCTGTCCACTCCACCCAGGTATTATGGCCTCTCAGAGCCCTTTGTGCTCAGTTTCTGACTGACGATTTATAGGGGGTGGATTCAGTGTGTGTCAGACTCTTGCCTTCCCAAAATTGAATCCTAAAGGATATCTTTTGCACGTAAACTGTCTTTGGGATTTCCAGAGGGCTCTGGAAAATCACAAAGAATTTGTTCTTTCCCCTTGTAAAAAAGAGAGATGCTAGAAAGAATTAGGCTTATTTGATATGTTACCACTAATGAATTACATGGAAAGAGAGGTCAAATCAGAAGAGATACTCAGCCTTCTGTAGGTTACATTTGTCTGGGCAAAATGTTAATAGTACAGATATTTCAGAAATTGTATGCTGTTGGAGAAGTTCCCAGAGAATTGTCAGGGCCCTTGCTGTCCATGCTGTTTCTACCTACCAGAGACCTGGGATGTTTTGCTTGATAATTGACAACAACGGGATAGTGTTATCAGCCACAATTTCAGTTATTTTTTCAGCGTTAACTTGGTTGCAACTTATGTTGTGGGCAATTAGGGTATGTATGCCTCTGATGAGATATAATATTTTTTCCCCCTGAAACCACTAGATCACATAAACTACAAGCATTCATACATGCATACAGACTTTCAGTAAATGTCAAATGACAACTACGTATCAAGCACTGTGCTAGGCACTATCGGCTAATCAGATTTATTATCAGGTTTATTCTATTGGTGAAGACAGACATTAGACAAGTGGTTAAAAAATAAGAGTTACAGGTGATTTTTTTTTTAAAAGAAAAGATGACGTGATGAAGGTAAGGGCGATCCTGGAAGGCTTCCGAGGGAGGTGGCACAGGCTGAAATTGGAAGACTGCTGCTGAGCCAGCCACACAGACAACTGGGAGAAGGGCCTTTCCAGTTTTCTCTGATCTCTACTCGGGCTACATGCTGGGGTAAACAATGCTTTCCATTTGCTCAGTAAAAACTTTTTCCCTGATGTGGCTAGCAGGCTACTTTCAAGAATGCATTTACCTTCCCACCAGTTTTATCTACTGATCAAGAGTCAGTTGCATTTTTTTTCCCCAAATTTGTTTATACTGGTTGTGTTGTTTCAATTATGCAAACCGATGAGATATGCTTTTGCAAAGAATCATTTCTATGAAAATTAACTTCAGTGGTATAGAAAAAATTTTCAAAAGGTGACTTGCTAAATTTTTGCTATCAAATTAGTTGTGTGGGCAAGACAACTGTCAGAGTTGGAGAAAAATTATAAAAATATGGAAGCATTTTGGACTTAGACTGCTTCACAAGAGTCTTTATGTTTTCTCACCAGTTAAAGAAATCGAAACTGGAAATAAATAATTTGACAGTGTGGTACATAAAGACAGATGATGTGGAACTATAAAAAGTGGACCCACAACCAAAAAAATTGAATCTTGGCCCTTTATCAAATGACTGGAGGAGTGTACATTTATGTTTTAGGTTAAAACAAAAAATATATATACTTATACATTTAACATTAAACATTTTAACATAAGCTACCTATCATCTTTCTTTCATTCTATTTCTTATGTTTTACCACTTTAACTTTTTTTTTCTTTTAACTGACCAATCCCCTGACCTGACTAGGTAAAAACAAACAAACAAAAAACTACAGTATTTTTCTCACAAAAATGAGATCACCCTATTCATATTGTTTTGTAACATTTTTTCCTATTTACCATACTATGAACACCTCTCAGTGTCAATCAGTATATTTCTATAATACAATTGTAGATGCCATCGTATTTCATGATATGAATGGATCATAGCTTTTTTTTTAGCTGTTTATAATGGTCAGCTATTTAAGGGGTTCAAACTTGTCACTACAATGATCAGCCTTACATACACATATTTGCACACATCCTTAATAATTTTCTTAAGATGAATTCCCAGGAGGTGAATTTCTGGCTCAAAGGCAGGCACATTTTTCAGACCTTTGATATATACGGTTAAATTTTCCTCCAGTAAGGTGAACGGTCACATGTCTTTTTGGAGTGAAATGTTTCTGAAATTCTCTGAATATTTCTGAGGCAATGTGATAATCAGACAATAGGGTCTGCTGTTAAAGGTTATGTGCACATATAGAAATACTGAATTCAGGCCCCTCGAAGGACAGAATGAATAAAACATAGCACTAAAAACAATAAAACATAGCACAGCAGCCAATACATACCCAGCAATTTCCCATCATCTGGTCAGAAGCTTGCTTTTTCCAGTTAAAGCCTTTATTTTGAGTGACAAATAAAATGTAATAGAATGTGAACTATTTTTGTCCTAGTGGTCCTCCCACTCTCTTCTTTAAAATTTCCTCACTGGCTACCTCCACCTTTTAGTTTAAAGGTTGCCCATCAGAGAATAGGTATAACCTTGCTTGAAGGAGCCATCTCCTTTGTCAGCACACCTGGTTCTCTTTTTGATGATGTCTGTATAAAATTTGTTACTTCCTTTTCTTTAATCTACTATGTGGTCACTTTAAATATCATTCTTTAGAATGTCTCTTAGAGACAGCCCTAGAGGAAAAATAATTGCATTAGTTACAAACACCGAGATGCCGCACAGGCCCAGAATGATATACCAGTCAGATTTCACACCTTTTCCTGACATACCTGTCCCTGGATGTCTTTCGGGCTGATAATTAGGTTTCCAGGGTTTTCTTTCTCATTAATGGCCTGGTACTGTCAAAACCCCCATTGAGGGTGAGATTTATTTAAGATAGAAATTAAATTCCAGTGCAGAGGGGAGAGCCAGGAATTGCCACCACATCATCCAGTGATAATGCTGTCTCTTGCCACTCTGTGCTTTAAAATGATTTAATAAGGGCCTCTTTCTTGTTCCAAGCTCAAATAATGACTTCCATATGTAAAATTCTCTGTCAGTTATAATTAATTTCATCTTTACTCAGTCTGCAGCTTTGGATATAAATGCTGGGTCATCTTCGGGAGCAAAATCTCTTAGGCATCCTGGAGAAGGAAGACATTGACACTTGTGGGAAGCTTTCTTCGTTTTGATGTGGGGAAGCAGGCCCTTGGGGGCATTGAGCAGAATGTGATATAGGCCAGTGGAAGGAGGTAGGCATGAACTTCTGTGGAAACACAGAGAAAGAAGTGACCTGAGTCCTTCTCGCGGTATCAGAACAGGCTCTACAGAGGAGGTGAGCTTTGACTGGGGCCTTGAAGGATGGGTAAGAGTTACTTAGGCAGAGAAGACAGGCAGAACAAGCCCTGCAGGTGGAGGAGGACAGGGAGTATTTGAGGAAGTGCTACAGGGACAACCAGAGGGTAGGGTTGTTTAAGGAGACAAAGTAGGTAGCTGTTTGTGAGGTGACCTGAGGGGACCAGGCAGGATCCTCTCTCCAAACCTTTGCCCTTACTGCCTCTACTGTCATCTGCTGTTACCTTCATTAAATAGTCATTTAAAAAATGGCAGAGTCTTTCTTGTTTTCAAGAATCTATTAAAGGGGGAACAATACTGGGAGAAATGGAGGGTAGTGGGGACCCAGATTCTGTTGGAGTTGCTTTACATGTGCTGTCCCACTTAGTTCACTCAACCAGCCATTGGCTTTTGGTTAAGGAAACTGAAGGTTTTTGGTGAACAGTTGTCAAAGGCCATATCCCCTGGCAAATCGTCAAAGAGTAGAACCTTCAAGTGTCTCGGCAAAGGCATCAGCAGGGAGGAGAACACGTTGCTGGGTGGGGCGTGGTCAGGCATCGGGGCCTTGGGGTGCATCTGCTGGCAGTGCTGGTGTGGCACTCAGCAGAGTGGGTTCCTGGAAATGGGGTATGGGGTAAAGAGAGGAGAGGTAGAAGGAAACCAAAAGAACTTGTCACAAATCTCCCAAGGGCATGTACGCATCTCTCTCTTACTCCTTTAATAAAAGTTTGTTGAGCATCTACTGTGAGGTAGGCAGTGAGCCAGGATCGGGGTGACAAGGACACGCGGAGGCAGGATTGTTGCTCCTGTGGTGCTCACAGCCTCATGAAAACATGAGCACAGCTGTATCACAGTTCACTGTAGAAGTGCTCACCTGGAGGTTCACCCAACGTATCGAGGTAGGAGCTCTGCTTGAGGCAGGGGATAACATTGAGAAGGACCTTGAAGGATTCCCAGGAGGTCTTCTGAGGAAGGCCGGTGGGGAAAGGCATTTGAGGCAGAAGCGGTGAGGATAAAGGTGTCAGCTTGTGAGGGGAGCGACGTGTATGTGGAGTGGTGCATTCAGCGTGACTGAAAGAGGGTGAGGACGTGCAGCAGGGATGAAGGTGGGATGCAGACCTGATTGTGAAGGGCCTTAGGAGTCATTCTGAGGAGGGAACTTAACCCTGTACATTTTGGGTTTTAAGGAGGAGCAATAGAATAGTAACCCTGGTGGCGATTTGGAGGGTAGAGCTGAGGAAGAGAGAGATTGGAGGCAACAAAATAAAACAGGAGGATGGTGCAACGACCATGGAAGAAGTGATGAAGATCAGTAGCATTTGGAAAAGAGAGAAGGATATGGAATTCCTTTAGATTTCTATATATTTTTAAAAGTTATAAAAGCGATTGATGCTCACTGTAGAAAATGCGAATGATGCATGCGTATAAAATAAAAACTGGAGGTCCGCACTTCCCACAGAATTACCCCAACAAACCTGTATGAATCCTTTCTAGACAGTGTTGTGCTCTTTATACACACACACACACACTCATTGATATATGCATGTGCATAACCCACCTTCTGTGTCAGTCCAACATTGGTCCTGTCCTTCCGGAGTTCACAGGCATCCACTAGGCTGCCAGTCATATGAATTTGAAGCTCAAAGCAGGGATTTGAGATTATGGGTGAATAACTGAAATATATCCACTCACCCGCCTCCATGGGAGACAGAAGATTCTTTGAATTCTTGTCTGTTCACCGCTACTCACACTGTGAACGAAATAATTGTTCCTACCTAAGCCTCCTCAGCGATCTAAAAGGAGAATCAAAGAAAATAGATTTAATGAGTTTCTGTTCCAAGTAAAATGTTTGGCGTTTTAAAAATTGGTGAATTAAAGACACCTTCTGTTGCCTCCTTGGCAGTTCTTACTTATGAGGCAGTGCAGTAGATATCTAACACCATCGTTATTATCTCTCTGTTCACAGGGTTTTATAAGAACCTCTCAATCTCTCAGGAGGGGTATTTTAAAAAGCAACTCCATGATGAAGAGGGACTAACTGTTCTTTTAATAGTACTAGGATTTGGTTTCTTGAAAAGTATGTGTGTATATTCTCATTTGTTATTTTCACTTTTTTTTTTTTAGTTTTTCACTTTACATTTTTAACAACTCTAATAAGGTATAATCTGTCTTAGTTTGTTTAGGCTGCTGTAACAGAAGTACCCTAGACTAGGTAGCTTATAAACAACAAAGATTTATTTCTCCCAGTTCTGGAGGCTAGAAGTCCAAGATCAAGGCTCCAGCAGATTTGTTGTCTGGTGAGATGGCCATCTACTTGCTGGGTCCTCACATGGCAGAGGGGGGCCAGGGAGCTCTCTGGGGTCTCTTTTATGAAGGCACTAATTTCATTCCTGAAGGCTCCACCCTCATGACCTAATCACCTCCCCAAACCTCCACCTCCAAATACCACCACATTGGGGATTAGGTTTCAACATATGAATTGAAGGAGACATAAACATTTGGTCTACAGCACAGTACATTCCCCGTATTTATGCATGCACTTGACGTGTGTAGAACTGGGAAACATTGTTACAATCAAGATAGTGAACATGTCCATCATTCCTATAAGATGCCTCATGTCCCTATGTAGTTCCCCCTCCTGTACCTTTTTTCCTATCCCCAGGCAACCACTGATCTGTTTTCTGTCACTGCATAGACATGTTAGGTTTTATAAACAAGGGAAAAAAATCCAACCAGTCAGGGAAAGGTAGTTGCTTACCCAAACATCCACTCCCACTCTTTTCCTTTTAAATGAATCCTGATTTATATCATGGAGGGCAGTGATATCTCTAGAAGATTTTTTTCCCAGCCTTCCTTGCCACTAGCTATAACTAAGACCTCGTCAACGAGATGCAAGCAGAAGTGTTGTATGAGATTTCTGGGAAGAGTGCTTAATGGGGGCTAACTTGGCTGGGGAAAAGGCCTTTTTGCCTTTTCTCCCATTTCTCTTGCTATTGTGTAGAATGCATCTGTAATGGCTGGAGCTCCACCAGCCATCTTGGACTATGAGATGACCTTGAAAATGAAAGCTATTTACTGAATTGGTGGAGCAGAGGGATGAACTTGCATTTCTGATGTCCCTGTGGTGATTTCATACCAAACCTACACCGTCTATATTTGGATTTCTTTTATGTGAAGGTATCATAAACTTGTAATATTCTTAAGCAACTCTTCTTTTGCTTTTATTTTCATATGCAACTGACCTTATCCTAACAGAAACATTCATACTTCTATGAATGTTTGTCATTAGCTTTCTCAGAACAGTTACAGCAATGCCATTTGATTTTATTTCCATTTGAATTATATGCCTGATGTAGATCCCCCTTTAAACATTTATATTTCACTTTGACAGGGAATGGGTCAGTTTGCTGGGGTCAAGCTGATCTCCTCAAAAACATTAGCAAGCAAGTTGTTATAGCAACTTGATTCCCTAGGCTATGACACATCAGCTCCTCTGCCAGAATAAACTGCTGTACAGTTAAGCACCTTTTTACCTTAAGGGAATTTCATAATGCATGGCGCCTTCAACACTTTCGAAGGGAGCTGGGGAGAATCCTTCCGACACTCTTTCTCAATGTTAAGGAAAAGAAAGGCTATAGAAGCTACAAACCTAGGCGGTAAAGAAGTGTCATTAGGGCTAAATAAGATCTTCCTAGAGACACTATTCCTTTCCTGACATGGACATAGGATGTTTCCAGTACTGCCCGGGCTTAGTGTACAGTGTCTGTTATCTTAATGTGTGTGAAAAATAGAGTCCTTGTTGCATTAGCCACCAAGTATAAGGCTCCATAGAAGACTGTGGAGGGTTTCACATGCTTTTTTATGGACTGGGTTCTAGGACACATTCTCCTCACTTTTTTTCTTCATTTTGGCAA
The DNA here is from genome assembly GCF_002837175.3 of Physeter macrocephalus. Taxonomy (NCBI): domain Eukaryota; kingdom Metazoa; phylum Chordata; class Mammalia; order Artiodactyla; family Physeteridae; genus Physeter; species Physeter macrocephalus. The sequence goes on along the minus strand of NC_041214.2, from coordinate 70,234,398 downwards.
TTCATGGTATCTCTTCTGGCTGCTTCTTATCAGCTCTGCTGCCCCTGCTGGCCTCACCCCTTGTTACGCCCCCTTTGACTCACACTTGGTCTGTGCCTCTCTGACTCTGGCCTCTTTAGACTCATGGCTTTGTTTGGAGTATCCGTTTTGATTCATGACTTCAGCCTCACCCTGGGATGCTGGGCCTTTGGATGTCCTTCGGCCCCATACTTTTTAGCCTGAAGGCCAGACCAGCTGTGCTTGTGGTTACCAGAAACCTGGCTGGATGTGGTGTCCAGGGACCCTTCTTGGTCAGGAGGGGAGCTCAGAGGCAACAGTTAGTTGAGTAAAGGCTGGCTTGCAGAGTCATGGGGCCTACGTGAGAACTTACTTGGGTTAAATGCAGCCTATTTACACCCAGAACGTACTCTTGTGCTTACAGTTATAGTGATTATTTAGAGGCAAATCTGATCACATTTCCAACCCCCTTTAAAAAGGCTTCACCATTGCTCTTAAAATAAAGTCAAACTCTCTTTTTATGGCTCACAAAGCTCTGCATGTTTTGTTTGCTGCCAGACTCCAGCATCTCCTCTCTTACCGTTAACAGTCCCTGCACTTACTCCATGCTCCTGTCAGACTGAACTTGCTTCATATTCTTGAATGTACCCTGCTCACCAGCCCTGATGTTTAAGCCACCCAGTTTGTGCTTTGTGTTACGATCTCCCGAGGAAACTAACACAGTCTACTGTTTGCCACACGGTGTTCAGATGCTTGGTGTACATCACTGTACATCATTTAGCAAAATAAAGATGCCCACCCTTGAATAATTTACATTCTAGTGGAGAGTGACAGACCGTGAACCACAGATATCTGTTAGAATGTAGTATAGGCTGTGGAAAAAGGAGAAAATATGGAAGAGTAAGCGGGTTGGAAGTGTGGAGGAGTGGGTCATTGGGGGTCTCACTGAGAACATGACATTTAAGCAAAGATTTGAAGTTGACGAAGAAGTTATCCAAGGGTTATGTGGGGAAACAGTGTTCCAGGCAAGGGAAGAGCAAAGCCGAGTCCCCGAGGCAGCGTGGGTCTAGAGGAGAGCTAAGGGAGTCAGCATGGGGGAAGTCAGAGGTAAGTCCAAGGGGTGGGGTGGTGTGTTGTGTTGGGGATCCAGCTTATACGGGGCTCCTTAAGCTCCTGAAAGCTCGCTGGCTTTTACTCTGACTGAAAGCAGAATCTGATATGGGTTCTGGATGAGGGAGTGATATAATCTAATTTGTGTTTAAAGAGGATCACTCTGGCTGCTGCATATTAGCACAAGCATAGAAGGAGAGCCTACTGCAGTAATCTAGGTGAGAAATGGGCCTCACTTGGGCAGTGGCAGTGAATGAGATAAGAAGTGGTCCAATTCTGTGTGGGTTTGGAAGGCAGAGACTGATTGGATAGAGGAATGAGTGTGTGAAAAAGAGAGGAGTCAAGGGTGACTCCAAAGATTTTGGCTTGAGTAACCGAAGAGACGGTGTCGTCTGTTATTTCTTCTCTTAATTTGCCGAGGATGTTAAGACCTTTTTGGTGAAGTTGATTCCTTCTCTCTTTAAGCCTCTGTTTCTTCTAGTTTGATTTGTTTGCTTTAGAATAGATACCTGCCTTCCATTTTAGGTGATTTCCTGCAGTGTCCAGTAATCCTTGACTGTTCACATTTAAGAGTAGGGCATGAAAAACCTATTTGGAAGCTCTGTGTGTGTAAGGGAGGTGGGGAATGCTTGTTGACTGTGTCTTCACGGTAGGGTGACCTTGTCATGCTGCTTGATTAGGGAATCCCAGTGATAGACACTTTTGTCTTTCCTCCAGTTGTTGAGATTCCTTAGAAAAGAATCTTTCAGTTGCAGAGAGTTACTTGTGAATATGTGCTTAGGTTGTTAAATGGTTCAAGAAGGGTGGGTCTCTCATCAATGAGTGGGAGACCTACTTCCAGTAATGTGTCCTTGCCTTGGGCTGTAACATGTGATTTTAGCCTAGAGACTTGCTTTACTCTTTCCAAAGGAAAAACCTTGGGTGTCTTGTCAGGGTAGGTGATGGGCAGGTGCCAGGCTAGGCAAAGAGAAGGAGGGGACCAAATCCCTCTCGTAGAAGAGTTTGAATCAGTGCACTTGTTTTAAAGCCATCTGTACTCCTACTTCCCCAGGTACCAAGGCACCACGGATTCATTCAGCAGCATACATGGTGTTGCTTTTTGGTTTTTCCCTCTTGTGGTTGAGAGTCAGTTTTCTCCATTCAGCTAAGTCATTTTCCCTTTGTCAATCTGCTTTCCGAATTCCAAAATTTCTTGTTGGTGTCTTATTTCCCATTCTCTTTGGCCTCATAGGCTTATGTGTTTATGTCTTTTATTGAAAAAGTTCTTGTACTTTCATGTTAGTGAATTCTGCCACCTTTATCCAGAAGTCCTTGTCTTCTTCTCTTGAGTAATCACTGCACATCCTTCAGTCCTCAGCTTAGGTGTCACTTCTCTTGGGAAGTCTTCAACTCTGAGTTAGGTGCTCTTACTGTGTTTCCAGAGTTTTCTGTATTTCCCCATCCAGTTCTTTTCACATCACGTTGGAATGGCTTGATCACCATCCATCTTCCTTAGCAGATGATAATCTCTGTAAGGGCAGGGAGGGTGTCTGTCTTATTTGACATTGTATCCCTGGAACCTGACATAGTGTCTAGTACATAATAGAGATTCAGAAATGTCTGTTGACTGATTGGTTACATAATCCTTAACAGCATCCACAGTGCTCTGAACTCTGACCACACGTCTCATGGAGAGAGCCCGCGTCTATTTTCTATTTTCTTTGACAGCATACACCACACTCCCGGAGTGTCTACCTCACAGCCCTGTCATGGGACACTTTGAACTTAACACAAGAAGCACATTTCCAGCAAACCTGCTGGGAAGAGAGTAACACTCTGGTGAAGAGCTTTCGCGCAGCTGTATGACAAATCTGCCACGTGCTCTTCTGTTCCATCTCTTCTCCCACAGGATTCTTCGTCTCAAATACTCTTTGAACAGCCATCAAAACCCCTAAATCTTCTTCTCAGTGTGCTATATATAGATTAATAAGTCGACTACATCCAGCATACCAGGTTTTCAAACCCTGGAATCGCAGCTTATCGATCTGGATCTTCTAACAAAACGCGCAACTGTGGTTTCATTTTGTGCCACAGAAAATGCCTTTGCTAGGAAAACACTTTCGTTAAAACTAGCTTTGGGCATCTGGGAACTCACAGCCTGGAGGCCTGTAGATCAAAGGGAAAATTATGCGCTTGAAAGCCTCAGCTTTCTTAATTATAATAAATTCCTCAAATTAAGAGAAGATTTTGACATGATAAAAAAGTTACTGTTTCACCAAAGTTATTTCTCCCTTTTTCCAGGACTGTACTAGACTTTCTTTTTTTTTTTTCTTGTGGTATGCGGGCCTCCCTCTGTTGTGGCCTCTCCCGTTGCGGAGCACAGGCTCCGGACGCGCAGGCTCAGCGGCCATGGCTCACGGGCCCAGCCGCTGCGCGGCATGTGGGATCCTCCCAGACCGGGGCGCGAACCCGGTTCCCCTGCATCGGCAGGCGGACGCGCAACCACTGCGCCACCAGGGAAGCCCTAGACTTTCTTTGAAAAGAATATTTGCCCCCAAGTTTTCTTCTATTTTCACCATGTAATCATACAATAATTTGGCCAGGAGAAATAAATACGTGTGCAGCACAGACATAGTAAAATGAGGCATTAGGAACCAGGTAGATACAAGAAGTGAAAAGCTCGATATTTATACAAAGGAAATAAGTCTTCCCTGACTTCCCTTCTCCAACCCTAGCTCCACCCTACTACCTCCCCCTCTAGGTTGAGTCAGCCTACACTATTCTCCCATCCAACCGGGTACTTTTTTGTTTGTGTGTTTTTGGCTGTTCCATGTGGCATGTGGGATCTTAGTTCCCCGACCAGGGATCGAACCCGTGTCTCCTGCATTGGGAGCGCGGAGTCTTAACCACTGGACCGCCAGGGAAGTCCCCAACCAGGTACTTTTTTGTAGCATTCACAGCATGTCATCACTGACCAATGCCTGTCTTCCCTGCTAGCTGTGATCCCCACAAGGGCAAGGATTATGTCTATCTTGTTCATTGCTATTCTCCTGGGCTAGAACAGTATTTAGCACTTGGGAGGCATTCAAAAACTTTTTTTTTTTTTTAACCTAACCATGAATGAATTTATAACAGAGTAAGGGGGACGTGGTAAATTGTTTGCAATGATGGCTGTAGCAATTCCTTGCACCCCTTTGCAATGTGACTTTGCTGCTCTTTGCATCAAGAGGTGGAGTCTGTCCCTTCCACATCTTGAGTCTTGGCTGGCCTTGTGCAGCTTCTGTTGTCACCATCTTGGAACCAATCCTCCCTTGAGGAAGCCCAGTTAGCTTGCTGGCTCAGTGGCAAGCTGAGGTGCCAAGCCTAAAGCCTCCCCAGCTGCCATACGATGAGGTCTTGCAGAAAGACCCAGCCCCTGCCCACCAGCTGCCTGATCACAAGCACGTGAGTGAGCTGGGCCAATACCAGGTGGAGCAGAGTTGAGCCTTCCCAATTGAGACCTGCCCCATTGTTGATCCAAAGAATGTGAGCAAGTAAATTATTGATGTTTTACGGCATTAACAGTTGGGGGCGTGATTTTTTGTGCAGCACTGATCGATACAGGAGGATTTTTCAGATTTTCCTCAGCATGAGAGTTTCTCCTCCTTATTTAAACTAGAGAATCTGTGAAATCTGCTCTCCTCCAACCTCTGTGGCTTCAATGCAGCCTCAAAAGGTAAAAGCTTTTCCTGGGTAATTGAAAACAGCTATAGGTAACTTACAAAGAGCAAATCAAATTAAATCCCAGAATAACACAGGTCTATTACATAGAGTGATTAAAATGAAGAATCTGTTTTTAAAGAAAATCATTATTTTTATGAATCCACCCTGATTAGAGAAGTGGTTCATGCTAATTATGGGAAATCTGGAAAAATCAGATATTATATAGCAATGATAAAATTTATACTTAAAAATTCCAAAATATGGATATTACTCTACTAATAGTGCATGACTACTACTGCTGGACTAATATGTGTTAGTGGTGAGTGTGCTCCAGATCTTCCAAGCTGCTGTAGTGACCTTTCTTTTCAAGAACATGGAACTATCTTTTTATTTACTGTAGTTTTCTTGTGCATGTCTCAATGAGGTTTTATAGATATCTGTATGTTAGGTTGGCATATGTTGTTTTAGGCTTATGCTCAGTAGCTTTTAAATAGATTTTTGTATTTACTACGAATGGGTTTTTTTTTTCCTAAGTTCAGCATTGTAGTTGGCGTATCATTGATTTATTGTGATAACAGTGCTGGTTAGCAGACAGCCACACAATCTAGCGGCTTAAAATAACAAGCACGTATTTTACTTGAGAGTTAGTAAGCCACCTGAGGTTCCTGTGTGGTCTTGGTTGAATTTGCTCATGGGTCTGTGGTCAGCTGTGGGTCGCTTAGGTGGCCAGGTTAGGTGGCTCTCATATGTGCAGGGGTCCAGCTGGTGACAGCTTATCTGGGAGGCCTCTGTTGGTAGGACTAGGTTGACTCGAGTCAGCTCCACGAATTTCATCTTTCACTAGCGTAGTCCGGCAAGTGCTTGATGGCAAAGACAGAGACCTGCGAACTCATTGCAGAGAAGAGGAGGCACAAGAAGTAGTAGAAACATGCAAGCACTTTTCCAAGGTTCTGATTACGTAAAATTTACTAGTGACGCATTGGCCAAAGCAAGTCACATAGCCAAAACCAGTCAATGCAGGCAGACACCACTGCCAAATGGCACAGAGACACGGAATTTTACTGGTGAAAAAGGAAAGCAATTGATTTTGTACACTTGTCTTTTAAATAACTATCTTACAGTTATTCCAACAGACATTTTAGTAAATTCTCATGTTACCCTCTTTTTGATACTAATAACTGTAATTTCTGTTTCAGGTGTGAATGCGTTGACCAGAACTTCCAGATTAGATAGTTGGACCCTTTGTGCTGTTCTGATTATTTTTATTTTATTTTATTTTGTTTTAGTTTCGTTTATTTGGTTGCGCCACATGGTATCTTCACTGCTGCGTGCGAGATCTTCATTGCGGCATGTGGGATCTTTTAGTTGCACCATGCGGGGCGGGATCTTTTAGTTGCGGCATGTGGGATCTAGTTCCCTGACCAGGGATCGAACCCCGGCCCCCTGCATTGGGAGCATGGAGTCTTAGCCACTGGACCACCAGGGAAGCCCCTGTGCTGTTCTGATTTTAATGGGAAAGCTTCTATTGTTTAGATGCTAAGGATGTAAGTGGCTGTTGGTTTAAGATAAATATTCTTCATCAAGTTAAAAAGGTATCTTTGGGTAACAGCTTACAAGGAATTTATGTCAGCATTGTATTTTGGATATTATTGAACGTCTCCTAACAGCACTAGCTTGGGTCATGTTGGAGGTCTTTGAAGGACATGGCCACTGGTTGACCCACAGGCTGGACCCAGGCAATCAAAGACCCCTCCCCACCTCCTGTCCTTGGAAAGTGTGTTCCCCTTGTCACTGCTCCCAGAGGCTGCCTCAAGGACACTAGTCCTGAGATGGTGTGGAAACAACCTAGATGGTGCACATGGCTCAGTTAAGGCCTCTGTATAAACCTTTAAGATGCTGGTTGCCTGGTGCAGAGATCTCCTTGTTTTGTGGTACCCAAGACAAGCCTCCTATGTAGGTTTACTTGCTTATTAAACCTGCCACCTACCAATCTGGAGTGGTCTGCTTCTTTGGTCTCCCCTTGCCTTTTTTTTTTTTTTTTTTGCGGTACGCGGGCTTCTCGCTGTTGTGACCTCTCCTGTTGTGGAGCACAGGCTCCGGACGCGCAGGCTCAGCGGCCATGGCTCACGG
>NC_041214.2:70221486-70227362 GCF_002837175.3 Physeter macrocephalus | reverse complement strand
TTGTGGCCTCTCCCATTGTGCAGCACAGGCTCCGGACGCGCAGGCCCAGCGGCCATGGCTCACGGGCCCAGCCGCTCCGTGGCATGTGGGATCTTCCCGGACCGGGGCACGAACCTGTGTCCCCTGCATCGGCAGGCGGACTCACAACCCCTGCGCCACCAGGGAAGCTCTCCCCTTGCCTTTTGCGTATGGGCCAGTTTGCAAACCAACAGGTCATCACTTGGAGTTTCTTATTAGATCTATTAATATATTATGCAAATAAATTTCATGATATAAAGTCATCCTTGCTCTTATGAGAGAAAAATCTTTTGTTATCATGTGGCTATTTGCTGTTAGACAGTAGACCAGCATTTTGTTTAGAAATTTTACTTCTATATTTACAAATAAAATTGCTTTATGGGGTGGGTACAGTTTTTCTTTGACAGTTTATAAAATCTGGGTTATGCTAGTTTTATAAGGGGCATTATGTAGCTGTAATAGATTTGGAAGACTTTGGGAGCATTTAATAATGTAGAAATTACCATTTTCTTAAATATTTGAAGAACATTAATGGTAAAACTTTACACATTAGAGTTTTTTTTTTTGAAGTACTATGTTGATAAAAATTTCAGTTTATTTCATGGATATTTATGGGAAGTCTTTCTGATTCTATTTGGATAATTAACTAAAAACTATTCATTTAATTTGAGATTTCATTTCTTCAAAATCATAAAAACCAAATCTTAAAAATATTTTATATACTCATACTAATATTTCATTTTAATAGGTTGAATATATTTTTCCTCCTTTAATACTAGATTTTTAAGAGAAATGTTTATCTAAATTGTTTTCCAAAGAACTAATTTTTTGATTTATTCAACTGATTTTTTGAGTTTACTAATGTTGTCTTAATGTGTTTTATCTTTTCTTTTACTAGCCTTAAGTTTGTTTTGTTGGCTTTTTTAATTCTTAAATTTATTTAATAATGAAATTAAATTTAAAAAATTTATTTATTTTTGGCTGTGTTAGGTCTTTGTTGCTGCGTGCGGGCTTTCTATAGTTGTGGCGAGCAGGGGCTACTCTTCATTGTGGTGCGCGGGCTTCTTGAGGTGGCTTTTCTTGCTGCAGAGCACAGGCTCTAGGCACATGGGCTTCAGTAGTTGTGGCGTGCGGGCTTAGTAGTTGCTCTGGGGCATGTGGGATCTTCCCGGACCAGGGATTGAACCGATGTCCCCTGCACTGGCAGGCAGATTCTTATCCACTGCGTCACCAGGGAAGTCTCTAAATATTTTAAAACATTTCAAGTATACAGAAAATTATGGAGATAATCTAGGGAACATGTATGCAGCTTCCTTGAAGGTTTAACAAAATTTAACATTTTTCCCTGTTTGCTAGACACACACACATACAAATACACACACACACACACACACACACACACACACACACACACGTATACTATTTCAGACACAGGTGAAGCCCTCTTTTGCTTCTGATGGGTTATTCCATCCTCCTCCCCAGAGACGATCACGCACCTGAAGCCAGTGTATATATTGCTGACATAAAAGCTTTTATATTTTTAACACATATGTTAGCATTTATAGCAATGTATACTATCATTTCATGTGTTTTAAATCTTAAATGAAGGTTTTTATACTCGCATGTTATCCTACAACTTGCCCTTTTATCCAGGTTTTTTTATTGTATTTTTATTTAATTTGTTTTTTGGTTTATTTTATATGTCAGGTGAATTAACCTTACTGCCTGTTCCTACTGTACATCTGTTTTCATACTCTATTGAAAATGCCAATAATCTTCACTACTTTTCTTTTGTTTTCCTCTGGTGTGTCGTTTTCAGAGGTATGCATTTTTTCTGATTGTTCAGGATAGTGTTCCATTGATTTCTAGTGTTCTTTTCCTCCCCATAGTTCTTATGGATTTTAGTTTCCTTACGTGTGAATCAAAGAAACTCTCCCAGGCCCACTTTTTGCCAACGGAGATGGTGTATCAGCCTTGGTCCCACTCATAGTCCAACTGAGTCTTGTTAAATATCGTTCTGAAATCATGGTCGAAAAGTAGATTACTGTGCTCCTTCTTAGTCCCATGTATATTGTTTAGTAGACATTTAACTTACGCAGTTACTCTGGTTGAGGTAGGGTCTCCTGCTGTCAGTACCTGACTTCTGACAATCGGAAGCAAGGTAGGACATGAAAAAGCTGCAAAGCCAGTGTTAACACTTCCTAGCTCTGCTCTGTTTCTGTGCTGGGGCTTCTTTTTCCAGGACAGAATAGAGCATCATCTATCTATGGATAATATGTATCCGTCATCTATCTATGGATAATATGTGTAGATTTCTGAATTGTGCTCTTTGTATGGATGTAGGAAGGGAGATATTAACTAAGACAGTAACTAAGGAGGTAGCTTGTACAGTGGCCACCTCAATGGCAGTCCCCATGGGATTGCCCCCAACTGGGTTGGACCCCAGAACCTTGAGCCATGGGGCAGGCAGAGAGTGTGGGAGGGAAAGAGTGTCGCCCTGCCTTTGTCAGGAGTGATATGCTCTGGGTCGGTATCAAATCATGCATTTTCCCTTCAGTTTTGATTCTGAATTTTGTTCTGTAGGTCTTATAGTTTGTACAAGTTCTTTTCAGATTAGCAGTAAATTGATATTCTTAGATTTTCTGTGTTAGGTTTTTTTTTTTTTTTCTGTAATTTCACCTGTGTTTTTAGTGGGATGTTAGGAGAAGTTGCACTGGGGTATACATTTCAGATGCCATATATAAATTAAAGTCCACAAACTCTGTAGGGTTTAAAAATTGTACTATACTGATTTAGAACAGACTCATTTGGGGTTTGTAACAGCCTGGGGCAATGGAAGGGTTTAGTGAAAGACACAGCCATATAACAAGGAAAGCTGAAAAAGATCTTCAAAGAACCAAGGCAGAGATGTTTTCCTTGGTCATTCCTCACCAAGTGTTTAATAAATTTCTTAGTTAGTAGAAATTAAAATTTGCTGTCAGATGTACCCTGTAAATATACTCAGTTATATACTCAGTATATAACTCAGGTCAATTGATGGTTAATGTGCATTAAAGAGAAGTGTGAGATCATGTCTGGGCTCCGCCAGAGACTGAGAGCCAAGAGCAGTTAGGAATGGCTGCTGTGGTGTAGGATGTGTTGTGTGTTTACAGCACCAAGAGTACTTAGTCAATAGGTTAAGTACTGCAGTATGTTCTCACTGTGTCAATTCAGATCCTTTGAGAAGCAGATGTCAATGTGATTAGGATGTTGATATGATTGAGATTTTTTTGTGGGGGAAATGCCAGTGAAGGAAGAAAGGGGAGGGAACAGTAGGCAGCAGGTAGAGCCTTTAGGTGATGATACAGGTTCGGGACTTGTGAAAGGAAAGAGGAGGGGAAAGATTCAGTAGGAGGAGTCTCAAATTGCAGTGTGTTTCTGAGAAAGTTTTGACCAGGCTGATGGGAAGTCCTTGAGCTAAGACTGCAGACTGGAAGAGTCCTGAATTAGACAGCAGTGGTCCAGCTCTAGTAGCCCCCGTCAAGCTCAGTCATTGGCTGGGAGCACTGGGGGGGAAGCGTGGCCTCGGCATGAACACCATGCTGGATCCCCAGGGTGGCATCTGGAAGTGTCTGTCTCCATTAACACCTGCCATTTAAGGAGAGCATACTATGATCCATGAAACTTTAATATTTAATTTACAAAACAAACTTGTAAGGTAAATAGTATTGCCCCTATTTTATGAATAAACAAAGTTCAATTTGGAGAGGATAAATAATTTAAGGTCAAACACTCAGTAAGCGGCAGTGCTAGACTTTGAATATAAATCTATAGATACATGTTAGGATTCTTTCGGTTGAAAGCAACAGAAGATATTTTTTGAGAGGAGAAAAAATTTTTTCTAAGATATAGGTACAGTTGTTACACAGACCCCAAGGGCAGACATGCACCCAGGTTGGCCTAGAAGCTGGGATTGGCATGTCATCAGCGCTCTCTCTACTTCTCACCTGTACTCCTCCCAGAGCATCTGATTATTTCTTCTCTCTTGCTGCAGAACTGGTTTTCTTGTATATAGCAGAAAAGTAGCTGCTGACAGCTGTTGAGTTCGAGAGAGCATCAAAGACTAAAACTGGAACTGCTTTTTCAGGGAAGGGGTTCAGCATCAGCTAGGATCAGGTGTCCATCTTTAGAATGATTGATTGACGGGGCCTGGGTTCTAGTGGGGAGATTTTGTTGGGGTGGGGTGGGGTGGGGTCAGGGTGTGCTACTGCAGTTATCATGTAAATAGCTGGGAAAGGGGAAAGGAGTTACCAGAAATCGGAGGTGTTGGATGTAAAACTCAATAGCTGTCCATTGAAAGATAGCTTCTTTAGTGGGGTGAACCCTAAATATGTATTTAAATATATAAATAATATATGTATGCATATGAAGACCAATAACAAGTCTTTTTATATGGCCATTTAGCAAGACATATTTCCTGTTAGCAAGACATATTTCCTGTCTGAATACACACTTGTTTCACATAAAGATAAGTGAACTGATTTTTCCCAATAAAATGTTCCACAAAATGTATTATTTTCGACATGAATAAGCAATGTATACTGAAGACCGTGTAGGGAAATAGAAGTGTGAGTTCACTGGATCCCTGGGGAAAAAGTTACAGCATCTGGCCCTGATCTGCTTCTCTCCTGTTACTGGGAGGATGCTCCTGGGGAAAGGAACAAGGCAGTGACCTGGTCTAATCTTGTTGTGAACATGCTGATAGCTGAAACTTCTGGTAGATAAATTAATGACATCTGCTAGGAAGAAAATCTTTATCTATTTTCCTGGTTTAAGACTGCAAATGGTGACCAAATTTAGGATATATGGATTTCTGGGGCATGGCTCCCTAGAAAATTTTCTTTTTCTTTTTTTAAATTGAAGTATAGTTGATTTACAATATCATGTTAGTTTCAAATATACAGCAAAGTGATTCAATTATACATATAGATATGTATATATATTCTTTTCTTTGGATACTTTTATAGTTTATTACAAGATACTGATTATAGTTCCCTGTGCTATGCAGCAAATCCTTGTTGTTTATTTTATATATGGTAGTGTACATCTGTTAATCACATACTCCCAATATATCCCTCCCTCCTTCCCCCTTTGGTAGCCATAAGTTTGTTTTCTATGTCTGTGAGTCTGTTTCTGTTTTGTAAATAAGTTCATTTGTACTATTTTTTTAGATTTTACATATAAGTGATGTCATATGATATTTGTCTTTCTCTGTCTGATTTACTTAGTATGACAATCTCTAGGTCCATCCATGTTGCTGCAAATGGCATTCTTTCATTCTTTTTTATGGTTGAGTAATATTCCATTGTATATATATACCACATCTTCTTTGTCCATTCACCTGTTGATGAACATTTAGGTTGCTTTCATGTCTTGGCTATTATAAATAGTGCTGCTATGAACATGGGGGTGCATATATCTTTTTGCATTAGAGTTTTTGTCTTTTCCAGATATATTCCTAGGAGTGGGATTGCTGGATCACATGGTAACTCTATTTTTAGTTTTTTAAGGAACCTTCATACTGTTTTCCATAGTGGCTGCATCAATTTACATTCTCACCAACAGTATAGGAGGGTTCCCTTTTCTCCACGTGCTCTCCAGCATTTATGATTTTCAGACTTTTTGCTGATGGCCATTCTGACTGGTGTGAAGTGATACCTTCTTGTAGTTTTGATTTTCATTTCTCTAAAAATTAGCAACGTTGAGTGTCTTTTTATGTGCCTGTTGGCCATCTGTGTGTCTTCTTTGGAAAAATGGCTCTTCAGATCTTCTGCCCATTTTTTGATTGGGTTGTTTGTTTTTTTGTTATTGAGTTGTGT
>NC_041214.2:70194434-70221361 GCF_002837175.3 Physeter macrocephalus | reverse complement strand
GTGAGCTGTTTGTATATTTTGGAAATTAAGCCCTTGTCAGTTGCATCATTTGCAAATATTTTCTCCCAGTCCATAGGTTGTCTTTTCATTTTGTTGATAGTTTACTTTGCTGTGCAAAAGCTTTTAAGTTTGATTATGTCCCATTTGTTTTTTTTGCTTTTATTTCTATTGCCTTGGGAGACTGACCTAAGAAAACATTGGTATGATTTATGTCAGAGAATGTTCTATGTTCTCATCTAGGAGGTTTATGGTGTCATGTTTTATAAGACTTTAAGCCATTTTGAGTTTATTTTTGTGTATGGTATGAGGGAGTGTTCTAAGACAATATTTTTTAAGCTAGATATAAAATGAAAGTTTTCCATATCCTAAATGTTTCCTGCTGTGAGGTCCTATGTACCTCATTAGAGACCTCATTATCACTATGGGTTGGACAGATGGAAGGACCTGGGGAACCCTATGGCATGTTCCAGAACTTTCATGCTTCAACTGTGCCTTTTGATTGCTTGTATCCTTGAAATCCTCCTCACAGCTGAGGACCATGTGAGGACAGTGAGAAGACAGCCATCTACCAGCCTTAGGAGAGAGGCCTATTGGGAGAGAACCCTGCTGATATCTTGACCTTGGACTTCTAGCCTCCAGATTGTGAGAAAATAAATTTCTGAGGTTTAAATCACCCAGCCTGTGGTATTTATTATGGCAGCCCTAGGAAGCTAGTACAGATGGGAAGGGAGATTGTGTCCCCTTTTTTGTTCACTCATAGAAGCCATGAAGAATCCAGCATTACTGGTTTGTGTGTCTCCTTCTAGGGCTTTCCTTGTTACTTAAAATTCCTTACCCTTTTAGTATTTAGAATATTTTTGTAACTTGATCATTCCCTCCCATATTAATAATAATGGATTATTATCAAGGAATAATTCATTTGAAGTGGCGGAATTCTTGTAAATAATTTTTCTCACTATTGTAGCATTTTGTTTATTCTGCTAGAAAGTACAAGTCAAACTTTGTACCTATGATGAATGGAGTAAATTATCTTGATGCTATTTTGGGAATGTGATAAAATAAAAGGAAAGAGATAGGGACTTCCCTGGTGGTGCAGTGGTTAGGAATCTGCTTGCCAATGCAGGGGACATGGGTTCGAGCCCTGGTCTGGGAAGATTCCACATGCCGCAGAGCAACTAAACCTGTGCTCTAGAGCCTGTGAGCCACAACTACTGAGCCCATGTGCCACAACTACTGAAGCCCATGCAGCTAGAGCCCGTGCTCCGCAACAAGAGAAGCCACCGCAGTGAGAAGCCCATGCACTGCAACGAAGAGTAGCCCCCGCTCGCTGCAACTAGAGAAAGCCCAAATGCAGCAATGAACGCCCAACGCAGCCAAAAATAATAAATAAATAAATAAATAAAAAGAAAAGAGATATATAATAAGTACCTGAAAACTTAAAAGCATTTATTGTGCTGTGTAACTATTACTGGAGATTCTGAATAGGTTTACTGGTTAACTTACCCACTCCCTCTTTTTTTTTTTCCTGGAAGCTTTGCAAATTGCAGACTTTCTAGTATTCTCAGTAGAGTCTATCCTGATTATAATTATACAGGCTAATGGAGATTCTTCTATCATTTTAAGTGGGGAATTTCCCCAAGGTGACTACTAGGATTGTAAACTATCTCATTTAATGCCTTAGTTTGGAAAATGTCTGACTTCTTCCCCAAATGGGGCAGAGGGGAGTCACTCTACTGTTCTGTTTAAAGGGCATGAGGGAATCTGAATATTGAATTTTTGTCTGTTCTCACCCTGCTTGCTAATTTGCACAGTGTTTGAGCTACTTGAAAGCCTTCTTAGAAATGAATATTTGACTTGGTATTCTAATTTTTCCAGCAGCTAAGCAATGGAAGGGTAGCAGCCAGCCGCTTTCCTTTATTGGTACCCACTTCTATTTTCTGGGCTCAAGTTGGTGCTCAAGTGAGGTAAAAGGCTTCAGTGCCTATGCCAGATCTATTCATAAATAAAATACCCACCCACTTTCTACCTCCTGCTTATTTTTTGAAAGGAATAATATACAGTAGATAATGTTTAAAAAACATTAAACCTGTGAGAAGACAGTCATAGTGACTCTGAGAACTCCAGAGCAAACATATAGAAGAGAGACAAGAAGAGTGATTGAGAGGTATTTTGTAGATTTACCTTTTTTGTCATTACTGTTGCTGAAGGAGATGAAGATATCTTAGAGCTGATGAGAACTAGTTTAGGTACCATGCTCCAAACAGAAGGGGGCAGGGAGGTGAGAGGAAAGGTGCCCCGTTATTTGTTTCCTTGCAGGCAGTATTCCCGGTAGCCTCTGGGCAATGAGTTACAGGAGTTTAAGGTATATTTCCTAAGGGAAACCATAACGGTGTTTATTTCCTGTAACAATCTACAAGGTGTGCTTAGGGCAGAAGTGTGTGTCTAAGCCTGCAAGGTGTTTGTCTTCCTGCCTGAGGCCCTGACCAATTATGCGATCTATCAATTCTCTGTTTGTTTCATCTCAGATCACCTCAGAAGGTGTTTACTGTGGCTTGTGAGCCACCAGCTTAATGGAGTGCCCGTATTAAGGGAGTTTGGATAAAGGACTGCATCAAGATGAATACAGATTTTTTTCGTTCCCTTAAAAAGTTTACTCTCTTGTAATGGAGCAAGCATGGAGGATATAAGACTCTCTAAACTCTAGCCTCATTAGAAATAATGAGTGATTGCCAGTCAGAATGGAAGAAATAACCAAAGAATAAAGGGAGAAGGAAAGAAAGTTTTAACGAAGAGGTGAGAGATATGTACTACTGGCACGTGGCAGATTCTGACACAGGGGAAAGCAGAGAACATATGCTTTAGTTTGAGTTATAATATGTCTATGGGACCTTTCCAGAAAAGGGGAATTTGGATCTTATGAAGAAATGGTAGCATCCCATTCTCCAGAGAAGGATCAGTAAAATTACTAGATCCTAGTCTATGCAGGTAAACCTGATATGAGGTCAGCGAGGGAGAGGTGCCCAACAGTGGTTGGTGTCTTCTCATTCAGGCCATAGCATCATCAGTTATATGCAAACCTGACATGGGAAATTGGACAGTGCTCTGTTTTCCTGAAACAGGTCGATGAGATGTGATACAGAGTTTCACTAATATATCAAATCCTACCAACCGTGATCTCATTCTGTTGACTCACGTGAGGTCGACTGTGTCTATCAGAGAAAAGTTGTGGTAAGTAAGGATGATTTAGAAGTCCCATTAGAAACGGAAGAATTTAAGTACACAGTGGGTGTCCTTATTTCTTCTCATCTGGGGATGGAATTATAGACAAGTGTTAAAATTACCTGTTTATTTATTTGAACACACTCATTAGAGGGAGGGGACATTGTCTTTCCACTACTATAACCTCAGTTATTACCACAGCACGCTGTATTAAGATGTCTGTTGATGAGGTTATTACCACAGCACGCTGTATTAAGATGTCTGTTGAATAAATACATGAAAAAGGAAAACGTTTATATTGAATGTATGGCAGTGAGGAAGGTGTTGCTGAAATAGAAGTTAGATTTTTGAACTGTAACTTAAGACCCAAGGATAGTGGAGTTTTGACTAGGGTGAGGATAGATCTCAAAATTATATGGTTGAGGTTTAAACTAAATATGAAAGAGAAGGAGACCAAATAATACACTGGATAGATACCCTGGATAGATACACTGGATAGATACACTGGAGTAGACTCTGATTTTGGAGAACGAGGGTAGTAACAGGGAATGTAGGAGGCGCTTAGTGATTTGCATGGAAAATAAGCAATGGTCCTGAAAGCCAAAGTTATGGCCTCCAATTCTTATATACCTCTGTAGAACCTGAGAAATGAACAAGACATAGTGAGATTTAACACATGGCAAGAGGTTTAAATACTTTCATAAATATTTTTGTAATTCATTGAGATGTGATTCAAAATTGAACGATTATGACAACATGTCTTTAAAAGGAACAGACATTTTGTAAATAAGAGATTAGAGAAGTAGTTATGTATCAAGGAGACATAGACAAGTGTAGAAAACTCACAATGGTATGGACTGTCACTGAGGAAAACAGAAAAGAGAATCAGAAATTATATTGTTGGAGGAGGGTTTTTCAAGCTGGCCAGATGACAGAAAAGATAATATGCTTTTGATGGAGATCCAAAAGATGATCTGTGTTGAGATGCAGTCATGATTGAGGGGTTTTAGTTATCAAGAAACCGGCTGGAATTCCCAACCTGCTATGAAGCTGAGTGCTTGCAAGCTCATGAAGTTCTTTGAGAAGTTGATGAAGTCTCCTGAAAGATAAGCTAGTAAAAGAACACTCCCTCTGGGTCTGTCTGTGACATCTAGCAAAAATTTCTTGCCAAAGTGAAAGGGGCAGAAGCTTTGGGGAAAGTCCTGTGACTTCTTAGAGTTTGTGATAACCACAGAGGGGAAACCTGGCATAGTTGGTCATGTGCTACAGACTTCAAGAGGGCAGTTTTCAAAAAAGATCAAGAAAAACATGGGCATGACTTCATGGCATGCTATATCCAAGGGAAGATGACAACAGGTTTAGGAGCTTCTTACAAATACACTTCTGATTCTCCATATTGTAAACCTTCCATCTGATAACAATTAGGGGGAATTCCAAAAAGAAATTAAGGTCATTGCATAGAGAGATCTCTAGTGAACTCAGACTTTCGAAAGATATGTATAAGTGATACAAGTCAATTAAAAAATATGTGAGGATGATCCACATGTATAAGTGGACATTAGTCTGTAACACTCAAGTATACACAGGTTTGCAGAAATTGCCACTGATAATAAAAATAAAATGGAATTTCTCCAATATATTCAGAGCTAGAAAAAGATCAAGGAAGAGGCAAGGTAACAAAGTTGGGAAGAAGATGCTATATTACGTATAATTCAGTAGATTTCCTTGTATCAGCTTGATCATCATACTAAAAAGAGTGGGGCAGACATTAGAATGGGAAAATGCAAACTCAATACAAGTACAGAGGTGAGAGAACATTAGCAGTTCAGGTGAATCCAAATCTTATGAAGCAAATGAATGACACCTTAGGGTACTCAGAAAATTCAAACAAATGAACTGAATCGCTATTTGTTATTGCAGACAAATTATGGAAACTGGGCAAGATGTGGGATGTTGCCCAGTTGACAGTTATCCTAAAAGTTTTTAAATAAAAGGTGATCTCTGTGAACACAGTACACTTTTCTGTCAATATTTAGCCATATGTGTTGTTAATCTATTACAACCCTTCCCCCTTTTTTTTGCTGGTAATTTTACCACAATGCCAGATATCATGTAATTTTATCTCTAAATATCTCAGTATTCGTTTAGAAAATTTAAAAAAGTTATTTTTATACATAACTATGGTATCAGTAGAGGTGGCTTATTTAAAAGATTTGTCATCTACCATAAGTAGAGAACGATCAGTGGGATATGTATTGGGTTGACACAAGTTCATCCTAGACTGACTTTCTTTCTTTGATAGGATTTCTTGCCAAGGAAATGATACAAAATGATACTGTATATCTGAACTTAATCGAGGAATTTGACAAGGTCTCCTTTATTTGTGGACGAGATGGAGATACACAAATTGAATTCCAATATTCTATTGAAATATGGATTTCTGTTCAATTGGAGGAAGTTTCTATTCTTAGCCTTGTCATTTCTGATATTTTTGCCCATGACTTTGAAGAAGATATAGAAAGTCTATTCATTCTTGTTGTGGATAAAAGAATCATTAACCAAATAGTATTTTTTATCTGGAGGGCAGACTGAATCCAATAGGCTAAAATTTAACAGATCTGAATATATGGTCCATTATTAATCTCCAGATCTACTCTAGAGACAGGTTTCCGTTGGCAGTAAGTACACAATTGACTTAGTGTGTGATGAGGCTTTCAAAGAAAAGAGAATATGATTTGAGATTGTAGGAATACTCATACAAGAGAGTAGTTATAACTTTGTTCCTTCTCTGCTCTGGTAGGTTAGTTTAAGAGGATTTAGACAGATGAAGTAGCCAAGAGATATAAAAGAGAGTAACCAATGTGGTTAAGCCGTGTCATGTAAATAATGTACTGAATGAAGTGAGAATAAATAAATATTCTGGGGAAGAGAAAACTTGGGTGATGTGATAACTGTCTTGATATTTGAAGGGTTGTCATTTGAACATATAATTAGACTTTCTATGAAGACTTGAATGTTAGCATTTTAACCAGTAATAGAACATCCAGGGAGAGAGATTTTTGGCTCCAGATATGGAAGAAGTTTCCAATAGTCACAGCCATCTAAAGTTGGAATGTGTGTGATTTATTTCTTAAGTCATTGGAGGTATTCCAGAATAGATGCATCATTTCTTGGGATGTTATAACAGGCAGCTTTGGATGATTAGGTGACACTTAGTCTTATTTCATGCTTGAATTTTTAGCATTCTGTGAAGCTGTTTTCAGCTTGCTTGACTTCAAAGAGGCCCATTTTCTAGTAATCCAATCCAAGATAATTTTGTTTTAACCGCAAAGGGATGGTGCCACTTAATAGGGGTCTTGCTTAGCTTCCTTTATTCCTAACTTTCTTCCTAATCAACATTCAAGTGGCCTCTGGCTGCTATCCTGTCATCCTGGAAAATTCCTTCCTCCTTTAAACTTATGCCCCTTTCACAGCACAGGTATCCAGATCACCTGTATTTTTCCAATTTCTCATTCTGGTCTGATGGAAAGGCTCTTTGACATTTGATTGGCAGGAATTTGGTGACAGGCCCTCCGTAAGACCCAATGAATATTCTAGCTCTTCCTCTCCTAGGTTATTACATTTGACCGGCTAAAGAACTTTCTGTGAAAACTCAGTCTTTATACATTTATAAGTTTACAAAATAGCCATAATTTAACTCTAGACAGAATCGCCACAATTATATTAAAGTCCTTTTATGTATAAAGTGAATTTATTTTGAAACTCACTTGGCTTGTGGGGGGGTAACGGTGGCAAACACAAGTAGAGATAAGTCGGCATATGTGGAGACAATGTTAGTAGGATTTGGGGGAATTTATGTAATGGATCGGTTGCTTAAAGAATGTGTAGAGAGAAAATAATGGGAATTTCAGCTCTGGGATGAGTGTGTCCTTTCCTGGTATTACTCCAAGCGTGCTCTGATACTTAGACAGGAGATTTAAATTTATTCAACACTCAGACCAAACATTAGTACTAAGAAAAGAATAAAGGAAAGTAGTGTTTACATTCTTTTGTGTCATGGCCTGTGTAAGTACTTTATCTATGTTATTTCGTTCAATTCTCATAGCAACCCTTGGAGGCAGGTGATAAAAAAAATACAGGTAAGGAAACAGTCCAGCAGGTTAAACACTTGCTCAAGTATACACGGCTAGCAAGCTATAGAGTGGCGGTTCACACTGAGATATGCTTGCGTTTTCTACGGCACCACACTGCATTCTCTGCTGTAGGGATGGAGGCGGGGGGGTCTCAAGACGTAACATGTAGCAATGGGGCAATGAGGCCGTAAGTATCTTTTCATCAATCTTTTTTTCCTACTTTTTGGCTGCACCGCGAAGCATGTGGGATCATAGTTCCCCGACCAGGGATTGAACCCATGCCCCCTGCAGTCGAAGTGTGGAGTCTTAACTGCTGGACTGCCAGGGAAGTCCCTTTTTTCATCAATTTAAGCAACAAATGGTTGTTTGCTTTAAATGGAAAACTCACAAGATTAAAATATTGGATTTCTGGAACCCTCTTGACTTCAAAGCAGTTTATTTTAAGAAGCCATAAAGCAGTTGCAAATTTGTCAGCCATCAAATACATGGAGCCCGTAGCTCAATGCATTCTGTAAAACATGGAAAAGCAGAGATTGTTTATTTTGTTTGTTTGTTTGTTTTTGTTTTTTAAAAAAATAATTCTATTGCTGTCTCTGGAAACCAATGTGACAAATTTGCTGGACCACAAGTGTTTCAGGTGAGGAGATTAAATCAATATGGGAAAAGGTTTCTTGACCTCTAAATACCTTGAGTTCATATGCGATTTGCTTGAGAGGATCTCTGATGCAACTCTAGGCTCAGGACTGGGGGAAGCCTTTGGCAGCTGGTGGCGTGTTGGTGGAGGGCTGTGATAAGCACTCTCCATCAATTTCCCTATCTCCTGATTACACTGCTGTTTAGAAGCTATCCCTAGGGTAAATCTCTTCAATTGATTTTGCTGTCAGGAGTCAGTTTGAGTTCACATAGGAAAGGAAGATTAGTACCTCACTGGGCAAGTGCTTTAGCAATTTGCCCTACATGTTAAATTATGGGCTTTATCAACTCAGAGCTGCTTAATTTCCAGAGCAGGGCGAAAATGATAGCATTTGGACCAACGGTTGAGCTTACATTGCAGTCGTTGGGGACTTTGGCTGTTCAAACTTCTCTGTAACTTTAGTAAAACCCTCCAAGTCCTGAAACTGATTTTTAAAATATCACTGGCAGTCCGTGTCTCTCTTGATAAATTGCATGGTCACATTACTGTGAATTGCTAGAGGATCTGCCTTCACTATCTTTTCCAATTTCTTTAAGTGTAAGAATTTGCCAAAAATGATAATACTGTTGTTCAGGTTGGTTCCTGGTTGCGTGATGTGGCGTGCGAATAAAGCAAAAATAATTATGTTACCGAAAGAAGTGACGGGAAAAGCCACAGTCCACCTCAGTATCAAAAAGTTGGAATAAACCACAGTGCTATACCCCAAATTTTATGTTTATTAGAGGAGAGGCAATATTTCCTTCCCTCCATGGTCTTTGTTTCCTTCAGGCAACCCTCACTGAATCTCCTAGAAACAAAAATCCCTTTCTTTGTTTTGTAAATTATTTCACTCTCCTTGAAATCTCTGAACTTCAATTATGTGACTAAGTGGACTTCTATTTTGCAAATCAAATTTTTAAAGGAATGAGAAAGATGAATCCTCTTGTTGGATGTTGGAAGAGGCTTGGTGATGATCTCCCACTGTGTTACTCTTGTTTCTGAGTGCTTTTAAAAAATAGATGAGCATCATTTTCACAAAATAATCCCTTATAATTTCTCTGAGCAACAGAATAATAGATTTTACTCGCTGACTTGTTCTCGATCTCCTTGCTTTCTGACCATTTTCTTTCCACTCTGTGGACCTCTACTTGGCCACAGCCTCTCAGATTTCCTCTGCCTTCCTGACAGCTGCCAGTTGAATGACATCTAGGAGGTGGATTTTCAAATTTTGAAATCTGGTGAGCCTCCAGGTTGGAAACAGGTGGCGCGCCTTGCACCACATGGACATTGGGATAGGGTATCAATTTACTTCAGTGTTGAGGACTCAGAAAAGACTTCCTGGGAGAAGCATCTTCTGAACTGCAGGATGGATGCATAAGCATTACCCAGGTAGAGCAAAAGCCGGGACAAAGATCCAAAAATGAGAGAGACTGATGTGAATGGAGAACCACAAGTGGTTTAGTACGGCTGCAGCAAAAGGTAAAGACAGGGAAGAGGGTCAGGTGAGGTTGGAGAAGTAGCCAGAGCCAGACTGTAAAGGATCTTTTCCAGTTTCAGTTTACTTTGCTAAAGAGTTTGCATTTACTCTAAAAGAAGCAAGGACATAATTTCCTGGTCCTTCAGGAAATTTGTGGTTCCTGATACCAACAATCTACCTCCGTATCTCAAACAGGTATTGCTCTTTGGCAAACAAGGGTCTATCTCCTGGGATGAATAGAAGGGCAGATAAAAATCCTTCCCACTGCTTTTCATTAAGCAGGTGTGAATCCTGAGCACATTAGCCTCAAATATATGTCTTAGGATGAATCACTCTTACTGATTAGACATCTTTGACAATCACATTCCTTCTATTTGTAGAGTCGCCTACATTTAGCCACTAAATCTCTTGACTGGATCATTTCAAAATGCAAAATCTGATTGTCTCTCTCTCAACCTGAAACCATTCAGTGGCCTCTCATTACTCTGCTGTTTGGGGTCCTTTCTGGTCTGGTTCCCTGCCACCTCCCAACTTCATACGCTTGTTCTTTCCCAGAGGCTCAGAGCTCAGACCTCACTGACTTTCTTCCAGGCCCTTGTCCCTCCTGCCATAGAGAATTTGTACCTGAATATCCCTCTTTTTGTAATATTGTTTCATTTCCTTCTCAGTCAGCTAACTCTCATTTCCCCACCAGATCTCAGCTCCATCAGCACCTCCTCAGGGAAATCTTTCCCAGATCCTCTCTCTGACCAGTCTGGGTTCCCTCCATGGTACTTAGTCGTTTTTGCTAACCCTGCTTCCCAAGAGTTAGTTCAGGTCTTAGGATTTGCTGGATGGGCGCAGCACTCTGTTTCTCCCTTTGGTGTGTGTTTCCAGTAATTTCTTGGTTAACAGAACAGTCAACCATACATGTTGTCCTCACTGCCTCCCCGAATAGGTTTTCCCTGTGCTCTTGTGTGTTTGGGTTTACTCTGTTCTCTCCCCTTTCGTACAATGACTCTTAGGTCTACTCCAATATCTCCCACCACTTCTTCTCCTTCTTCTTTGTTAGTTAGGTTCCTCTTCTTTCTCTGTCCCTGCTATGTAGGTACTCCTCAGGGCCCTGTTGTTATTTCTATTCTTTTCTTCCCGTATAAACTTCCCCTAGGTTATCACGTCTACCCTTGTGACCTCTGCTGCTACTTAGGCACCAGTGAGTCTGAGACCTTTTATCCTCTCTGTCTAGCATTCTCCTCTCACTTGAGCTCAGTTGCATTTTTCTAAGAAACAACTGAACGTTTCACTTGGATGTGTGGAAGACACCTTCTATTCTGTATATCTATGTCGACCTCCACATTTCTTCTCCCATTAGCACTGCTCCTTTTCCTTTATTCCCCAAGCTAGATCTTTTTTTTTCTTCCAGTTTATTGACATTAATATACAACACTGTATAAGTTAAGGGTGTTCAACAAAATGACTTGACTTACATACATTACATGAAAGGATTATCACAGTAAGTTTAGAGAACATCCATTATCTCATATAGATACAGAATTAAATAAAAAATATCTTTCCTTGTGATGAGAACTCTTAGGATTTATTCTCTTAATTTTCATATATAACATAAAGCAGAGTTAATTATATTTATCATGCTGTACATTACATCCCTAGTGCTTATTTATCTTATAACTGGAGGCGTGTACCTTTTGCCTACTCCTCCCTCCCCCCACCCACCTCTGGTAACCTCAAATTTGATCTCTTTTTCTATGAGTTTTCTTGTTTTCAAAGTGTAATTGACCTACAACACTATGTTAGCTCCTGTCACACAGTGTAGTACATTTCAAAATGATGACCATATGTACACATGGATATGTTTCAAAATGATCACCTTAATAAGTCTAATTATGATCCATCACCATACAAAGAAATCAAATAGTTATTGACTCTATTCCCCACACTGTACGTTTCATACTTCAGACTCCTTTATTTTGCAACTAGAAGTTTGTGCCTCTTAATCTCTCTTACCTATTTCTTTTTACCTCCTCTTCTCTGGCAAACTCCTGCTTGTTCTCTGTATCTATAACTATGTATTGTTATGTTTGTTCATTTGTTTTGTTTTTTAGATTCCATATATAAGTGAAATCATACAATACCTGTCTTTCTTTGTCTGACTTATTTCACTTAGCACAATACCTTCTAGGTCCACTCATGTTTTCACAAATGGCAAGATTTCCTCCTTTTCTATGGCTAATATTCAATTGTATATATGTACCACATCTTCTTTATCCATTCTTCAGTTTATGGACACTTGGGTTGCTTCCATGTCTTGGCTACTGTAAATAATACTGCAGTGAACATAGAGGTTCATGTTTTTTCAAATTAATGTTTTTGTTTTCTTCAGGTAGATACCCAGGAGTGGAATTGCTAAATCGTATGGTAGTTTTATTTTTAATTTTTTGAGGAGCCTCCATTCTGTTTTCCATAGTGGCTGCACCAATTTACATTCCCACAAACAGTGCACAAGGGTTCACTTTTCCCCACATCCTTGCTGACACTTGCTATTTATTGTCTTTTTGATAATAACCATTCTGACAGGCGTGAGGTGATATCTCATTGTGGTTTTGATTTGCATTTCCCTGATTAATGACGTTGAGCTTCTTTTCATGTTCTTGTTGGCCATTTGTATGTCTTTGGCAAGATGACTATTCAGGTCCTCTGCCCATTTTTTAATTGGGTTGTTTAGTTTTTTGATGTTGACTATGAATTCTTTGTATGTATATTTTGTATATTAGCCCCTTATCAGGTATTTGCAAATATCTTCTCTCTGTCAGTAGGTGGCCTTTTCATTTTGTTGATAGTTTCCTTTGGTGTGCAAAACTTTTTAGTGTGATGTAGTCGCATTTGTTTATTTTTGCCTTTTTTTCCTCTTGCCTGAGGAGACATATCCAAACTAGATCTCTTGGAATCAGTTCAGACTCTTCCCTCTTTCTAATTCCTTCTACCTTCATCTCTATACTCATCTGATCACCAAGTGAAATTGGGTCTGCCTCTTCAATGTCTCTAGAATCTGACTTCTCTATTCCTATCTTTCCCCAAGAGGATATCTCCCATGTCTCCCTCATTTAAACCTCATCTTCAGTTTATCCACCCAGAGTTCATCAACAATATTGTCAGAGTTATTTCAAAACAAAGAGAAATTTGGTCATTCAACAATGGCTAAAAAACTTTGTTCATTATACATTTTCTACCTGATGGTGGTAAGATCCTTGGCATGACATTTAACATCCTAGTCATCTCTTGTTACTTTGCCCATGAATCATTCACTCTGATGATGCTGGTCTTCCCCATTCTCTACACACTTGCTGCCCTCTGTGGTTTTGCTCATGGTGATTCCTCTACCATTTGTTTCTTCTTCTTCCTTCTTTGGCTGGGTAATTTCTTTATTATTCAAATGTCACCTTCCTTGTGAAACTTCCCTGGAACCCCCTAGCAGGAATTAGTACCTGTCCCTTCCTTGTTGCTGCCACAGTATTTTTGAACATGTTGTTGTAGCACTTATTATAATGAACAAACAAATATTATACATATGTGTGTATATGTGATTTTAGCTATTTTCACTTATGAGTGTGCTCTTTCCAATAAATAGGAACACTGTGAACATAGAGACAGCATCTTAGTATTGTTTTCATTTTTACATCTCCAGAGTTTAGTACAATGCTTGGAACTAGGCCACATGGTAGGGATTTGAAACCTTTCTGTCAAATTGAATTTAGCAAAAGGTACTGTGCATTGGATGAACATTCTCCTATTTAGAATATGGGCAGAAATTGCTGAAAAAAAAATCTAACTATCAAGAAACAGACCATGTGTATTTTTTTTAGTCAGTGTTGAGTGAATTGTTTGCTAAAATATTGAAAGGTAAAAACATGTTTGACTTGTATTTGATGTAATGTGTGCTGCAGGCATTAATATCCCCCCTTTAGAGAAGAATAAATAGAGCCTCAGAGAGGTTGATACAGAAATCAAGTCCTCTGTTTTTGTTTTCGCTTCAGGTTGTCCACAGGTAAGAGAGATGAGGCAGAGCTGTGAGTGCAGTATTGTTAGGCTAAAGCAGAGGAAAGGTGCCGTGGTGATTAAGACAGGTGCGTTGAGAGACATACTGGTTTTAGAGAAGATAAATTAATCCACAATAAAGTCAGTAAAGGAGTCATTTCAGAGGTTCCCCAGCAGTTGGAAAAAACACATTTATTTATACTTTCAATTCATAGTATTTTCTGTTGAATGGTGAAATTAGTATTCAGTGATAAGTACATTTTGGGGGCTAAACTCAGTATGTGCTTGGCTCATCGGTGGTCTGATGAGAAATATTACTGCACTTCATGTCAGGGGTTAAGCATAAAAGCATTTCATTCTGAAGTTAAAATCCATTTCAGTCGAGTAGATTGGAAATAATTATATTGTAGGCCCAACTCATAATTTCTCAGTTTTAGAAAAGGGAGAATTATAAATGAAATTTAGGGTAGAAAAGGAGACTAAAATAATATGAAAAACACTTTACATGCATCTAATTTACCCAGAGAAAACTGGGGCTCTAAAAGTCAGGTGATTTGTCTAAAGCCAAATGAGTCCATGGCCAAGGCTTGGCTGAACCCCAGTGAACCGACTCCTTGTCCAATACTCTTTCTGTCACCAGAGACCTGATTCCTCAGCAAGAATGAAAGTACATGCACTTCTAAAATTTTCTTGGGCCAGTGGCTTTGATTTTTATCTGCTTTTTTTGATAACTTCTCTCCAGTTATCTCTTGGATTCAGGAGAATTTATCTAGAGAGCTATGCTTCTCCTTAATATTCAAGCACCTTATAAGATAATAAGTCAACGTGGGAAAGTGTATTTTTTCCAGAAAACTTATAGGAATGTGCCTCATCATTTTAAGAAACTCTTCATAACAAATAATTTCTTGACTTTTTTGAAAGTACCTAGCATATAAGATGGTCTTTGCAACCTGCCAGAACAAAGTAGTTCCTTGTTCAAGCAGTCAAATTTAGTATAGGTGTGTATTTTGTTCTTACCAAAGCCATGTTTAATGTGAGAGTGTCAGGTCTATCTCTCCTGTTGGAGCCTCTAGAACTTTCCTTGATGAAGTCCTGCTTTAATAAATATTAGCATGAGACCTTCAAACTTTCTACTCTGAATGAAAGGAGGTGGAAACTGGGAAGAAAAGGGAAAGGTAGAGGAGGGGGAGTGAGTGTCTGGGAATCAACCCCTAAAGCCTCCTTCAACTCTCCTTGCCTGGTATTTGCAGAGTGCTGAATTGACAAACACTTTCATGTTTTTCAGCCATTTTGTTTTTACAATAGCCCTCAGTGTTATCACTGTCGACATCATTATATAATGAAAGCTGAGGCTCAGTGGTGTTAGGTAATTTTCCCCATGTGACACACCCAGCACACTGTGGAGCTGGGACCTGGCCAACGTCTGAAGACTCCTAGCCCAGAGTTCTTTCCTCTCTCTCTCTCAGTTGTCACATTTCCAGTGTGGAGACCCTCCAGAGATAACAGCATTTCAACTCTCATGGTATTTCTCTGGAGCATTTTATTGGGCCCTTGAGCACTGGAATTGAAAAGTGAATAATTTAGTCTTTCAAAGGAGACTTTACATAACCCTTTCGTTTGGCTTATTCCAGGATTCCAATGATCTTTCAGTAGGAGAGTTTCAAAGATGTTTATGGAAATGAAAATCACAGCCTTGACAAAAGCAATGTGTCAGATCTTTCCAACAGGAATCGGAGTTTCTCAAGAGTATGGGTTAGGCTGTTTTGTTTCTTTGTATGTATCTCATCCACATCCCAACAGTACTCACTAGCATGGTATCCTACCCAAAGAGAGAGTTATTTGGATGTTAATTTGCCAGCGATACTAATGTCCAAATTTTCATTTAGCTCCAAGACCTTATAATTCTATGGGTCTGTACAATGAAAAAGATTTATTTTATATACACTGTCATTCTATTTCAGAAACGCAATTATGTTTATATGCAAGAATACTATACATGCAATCATCCCTCAAAAATTCCCACATTTCTTCTACACTAAATCCAATTTTCATGTTATGAATAATTGAATTGCAAATATTGTACACATATAAATGACAGGTGTGTGTATGAATATGGTTTGTGTGTGTACATGTGTCTAAATTCTACACATCATCCTCTCATGTCTTCTCACTGTTGGTGATGCTGAGCTTGATCACTTCTTAAGGCGGTGACCACCAGAGCTCTCCATTATAGACCCACATTACCCCTTTGTGATAAATAAGTAATCTGTGGTTGATACTTTGAGGCCATGTGAATATATAAATAAATTTCTTTCTCCATCTCTGGAAAAAATGGGCCCATGCTATTCTCGCCCATGATCTGTCTTCTGTTAACTCCACCCCATGCAATATCCTTTTCAAATTAACTGTGCTGGGGGTCCCTAAACCACTGTCAGTTTTTTTATGATCCACTAGGACTCAGAACTTAGAAAGCTGTTATACTCAGGGTTATGTCTTATTACAGGGAAAGAATACAGATTAAAATCAGCAAATGAAAAAGGTGCATAGGGCAGAGTCCAGGAGAAGCCGGCTCCGGCTTCTAACTGTTTTCTCCCAGGGAACTCACTTGAATAGCTCTTAATTCTCCTGGCAACGGTTGTGACAACATGTCTGATGTATTGCCTACCAGTGAAGCTCATCCAGCCTTGGTGTTTATGGTTTTATTGGGTGTCAGTCATGTAGGCCAGGAGCACCTATTCAGTTTCTACCTATCTCCTCCCACCCCTGGAAGTCAAACTAATGTAGCATGTCCTAGGGGCCCAGGAGAACAAAAATAGACATTCACCATAAATCTAGTTGGCTTAAACTATCTGATGTAATTCAAGGTTTCAGGTATAAAAGGACAATCTTATCAGGCAGGAAGGGTTTAGGGGTTATCTCCCAGGAACTAGTTAAGGGCCAGTTCTTTCCTTGGAATGTAAAGGGCTTGAGGCATCCCAAGCCCACTGAGTTAACCCTTTAATGCACATTTACACAAATATCCTCATTCTTCTGATTAACAGTTGCTTAAGAAAAAGTGTTCTCTCTTTATCTCTTTGGCCCTCCCTTCTCTGTTGTACTTGTGAGTCCTCAAAATGTCACTAATTATAGCGGAAAAGCTGTGCATAATATTAGTGGTACATGTATTTCTTAGAAAAGGGATGCCATAGTTTTCTGAAGAAAAATTAGACATATAAATGAATCAGTATCATCACTTCTAATATTCTGTTGAGAAGCTCAATAACAATTTCTAAGTTTTCTTCATATGATGAAACTCATTTGTCCTCGCAAGAACCATCATTCACTCTAAATTCAATTATTCTTACTTAATTTCTGTTTTGTATAATCACCAGTTTCATAATGTGATAGTTTTTAATTTCTTTTTTTAATGGCAGTTTTGTGGTATTTCTGCTCCAGTAAAGCTTATGTAATATTTTGAGATGACTTAGGAACTCAGTCACCACTTAGAACACCAACGTTCTATACAAATACAATCAAGGTCACAATCATACCAATGCAAATTAATTTAGGGATATAATTTGCTTTATATATGTAAAGACTGCTTGTATTTTCTGAAATACAAATGTCTGAGGCAAAGTCTCTTTGACTTACAGATATTTTTACATAGCTATGTAAACCATTTGTTAAAAACAAGGCTTCTTTTTTTTAAAAAATATTTATTTATTTATTTTTGGCTGCATTGGGTCTCAGTTGCAGCGTGTGGCATCTTTCATTGTGGCGCGTGGGCTTCTCTCTAGTTGTGGTGCATGGGCTCCAGAGCGTGTGGGCTCTGTAGTTGCGGCACATGGCCTCTCTAGTTGAGGTACGCGGGCTTGGTTGCCCCGCGGCATATGGGATCTTAGTTCCCCTATGAGGGATCGAACCTGTGTCCCCGGCATTGGAAGGCGTATTCTTAACCACTGGACCACCAGGGAAGTCCCAATTTTTTTTTTTTTTTAATTTTTATTGGAGTATAGCTGATTTACGATGTTGTGTTAGTTTCAGTGAATCAGTTATACATGTATTTATATGCACTCTTGTTTAGATCCTTTTCCCATATAGGCTATTAAAGAGTATTGAGTAGAGTTCCCTGTGCTATACAGTAGGCCCTTATTAGTTATCTATTTTATATATAGTAGTGTGTATATGTCAATCCCAGTCTCCCAAAGGGCTTAATTCTTAATTCACTATTAATTTTCAGAGTGTTAGTGGACGATTTCATTCAATGATTGTTTTCTGTTTAGCCCTAGAATATTTTATAGATTTATAAGGTACATTAGTATTACAGTTCTTATATACACACATCAAAATCTCCTGTGGCTTGTTGAGTCAGGAGAGTATTTATTTAGAGAAGTAAATAAAGAGCTCAACGTTTCATTGAAAAGTCTGAAGAAACAGGCCCTGGCTGAACTACTTCCAGAACCACAGTGTAAGACTAGGCTCCCAAAGGAGCTGCTGCCTCTGCTGGGGGGGCATAAAGCTGCTACTCAGGCAGCTGTAACCATAGTTATCAGCACAGAACTCACCAACCTGGCCAGCCTCAGTGCAGGAAAATATGTGACCTGCATCTTGCTTTGCTTGCTTTGTGTAAATCCATCCCAGGTCATGAAAGTCTGAAGTGAGTGCTTTTCTTTCAAAGTGACTCAGTTCTGACAAGGTCCTGCACAAGAATACCTGATTGGTGGCAGCTGAATAACATGCAGAATGCTAGCTGCAGGGGAGCTTGGGAAATATAATTTTCCAGCTTGCCTGCTTTGCTATGCTGGAAGGTTGGAACAGGTCCTGAACCAGCAAACAAAAGGATGTGAGGAGTGGCCCATGCACTCATATCTCTGTTTTCCTAGCTAGCAAATCATATGCTAAGCTGACAAGATTACCTGTACCCAGCAGAGAATGTTATACCTCATAGCAAATACTCTAATTTTCTCCTGTTATGTAGGACCTGAACAGAAAGTTGTTTCCTAAAATGTGTACAGCTCCTGATTTCAATCTTGCTTATACTGGTGTGGGATTTTCTTTTCTCTCTGAACAGCACTTGGGGCTCTCTGATGAAGTTGCTTTAGAGGTGGACAGTGGGGGCATAGATGATGGAGACTCTGAGATAAATACACTGGAGGCTAATGGAGTGAGGTTTTAAAAAAGTTATCTGAGGGTAATGAAATGATCTACCCTGTACCATTGGCCTTTGGTATTCTTCGGACCTCAGTTCTCCCTGCCACAATTTTGCATGCTTCTTCATCCTTTAAATGGAAAAAAAAAATATTTGAATATTTTTCAAATTTGTATCCTTAAATCTCTACCTCTCCGTAGGGGAAGCATGGTGGTGCTTTGCCTATTTGTAGATAACTGACTCTGGAACTCTGCCCTTCCCTCAAATGTGTGAAAATGTTAGAAAGGAACTTCTTCTGTTTCTAAGTGTGTTGAAGTCTTAATCCCTTGAGGAAAGGCATTGTTGTGTCTTATTCGTTGTCTTTCATATTGAAAAATTTTAGCAACTTATTTAAATTCCCTTGCTACCAATTTCTACTCGGTAGCAGCTGAAATGCCCTGAAAATAAGTTTGGTCACTGGGGGACAGTTCAGAGAAATGAGTATAATTTCTGGGCTACCAAGAGACCAATAGTAAATATATGTATTAAACTTTATGATGTATTCAATAAAGTATCCAGGAAATTTGGGGGCTAAAATAACATATTTTTTTGGATTCCATTTCTGTGTCTAAAAATTTTACATACTAAAAATACAAATCACCGTGCTGGTTTTGGCAGATTTATCTCCAGCCGTTGTTTATATAAGAAACATGTATCCAACTGAGTTTCACAAATAGACTTGAAGTAATTTAGTTTAGAGCACAATATTCCATTTAACCAAGAGGCTGCTGTGAAGGGAAGATGTTACCCATTTTCCAAGTGCTCTCCTGCTGACATTTACACTCTTGTACCTAAGAGCCCAGCGATGCCTTTACAGCCCAGCTGCAGATATTAGAACTGACTTTCCAAATGAGCTTGATTATTCAAGTAGAATTATGTGTTCAGCTATAATTCCTTTCATTCTGTAATCTTTAGAAAAAATGTGGCACATAAATGAGTAGAGAGGCATAATATCTGAAAAAAAATTTACACCAGAAGGACTGAGAGTATGAGGTAATTAGAGTAAACCAGAAACTTATTCAAGGTTTTGTTTTCAAATAATATCCTTCATACATTTTTTTATAAATGACATGGTCAAAAAGAACTCATGCACATTTGTATCTTTAGCAACTCAGTCTGTGTGTTATACTTGGGCAGTTTTTTTTTTTTTTTTTGATAGAATCTTCTTGAGATGTCAGTTATTTTAAAATTTTCTCACCATCTTTGAACTCATCACCTTTATGAGAAAGTAAATAAAGACTTTTCTTGTCCCCAAAGGTGATATACTTCAACATGGTTTAGAGTAATTATTTGGAATGTCTCTCACTTAGGTGGCTGAGATATATCCAGGTAATCTGGCATTTGCTTTTCTCTTTCTTTTAGGTAGGTGGTAAAAGCATACTCAGAATATGAGGCCAGAGATACACTAAAATCAAATTCCAGTTATAAGTGATTGTATGTTTAACTTAAGTAATTTGGTTCATTTCCACATCCCCTCTACCAATGTTTAAGCTAAGAGAGAAGCTGTGTATCATGTTTATTAGTGTGAATATTATGTGTTTCTAAACATTTGTGCATTTTGAACAACATTTCATGGAACTTGATGACATTAAGGGATTTTCCCCAACAGGTATCAAAATTTATTACAAAGCTATAGTGATCAAAACAGTGTGGCAATGGCAGAGATTTAAATAACTAGAACAAGAGACCTTCAAGATGGTGGAGGAGTAAGACGTGGAGATCACCTTCCTCCCCACAAATACATCAGAAATACATCTACATGTGGAACAACTCCTACAGAACACCTACTGAACGCTGGCAGAAGACCTCAGACTTCCCAAAAGGCAATAAACTCCCCACGAACCTGCGTAGGGCAAAAGAAAAAAGAATAAACAGAGACAAAAGAATAGGGATGGGACCTGCACCTCTGGGAGGGAGCTGTGAAGGAGGAAAAGTTTCCACACACTAGGAAGCCCCTTCACTGGCAGAGACTGTGGGTGGCGGAGGTGCGGGGGAAGCTTTGGAGCCACAGAGGATAGTGCAGCAACGGGTGCAGAGGGCAAAGCGGAGAGATTCTCGCACAGAGGGTCGGTGCTGACCAGCACCACCAGCCTGAGAGGCTTGTCTGCTTGCTGGCTGGGGTGGGTGGGGGCTGGGAGCTGAGGCTTGGACTTTGGAGGTCAGATCCCAGGGAGAGGACTGGGGTTGGCCACGTGAACACAGCCTGAAGGGGGCTAGTGCACCACAGCTAGCCGAGAGGGAGTCCAGGAAAAAGTCTGGACCTGCCTAAGAGGCAAGAGACCATTGTTTCGGGGTGTGCGAGGAGAGGGGATTCAGAGCACCGCCTAAACGAGCTCCAGAGACGGGCGCAAGCCGTGGCTATCAGCGCGAACACCAGAGATAGGCATGGAACGCTAAGCCTGCTGCTGCAGCCACCAAGAAGCCTGTGTATAGGCACAGGTCACTATCTGCATCTCCCCTCCCGGGAACCTGTGCAACCCGCCACTGCCAGGGTCCTGTGATCCAGGGGCAACTTCCCCGGGAGAACACACAGCATGCCTCTGGCTACTGCAACATCATGTTGGCCTCTGCTGACGCAGGCTCACCCTGACAGGCGT
Source organism: Physeter macrocephalus (assembly GCF_002837175.3). NCBI lineage: Eukaryota > Metazoa > Chordata > Mammalia > Artiodactyla > Physeteridae > Physeter > Physeter macrocephalus. The sequence continues at coordinate 70,200,063 of NC_041214.2, read as the reverse complement.
GAGGTGATATCTCATTGTGGTTTTGATTTGCATTTCCCTGATTAATGACGTTGAGCTTCTTTTCATGTTCTTGTGGCCATTTGTATGTCTTTGGCAAGATGACTATTCAGGTCCTCTGCCCATTTTTTAATTGGGTTGTTTAGTTTTTTGATGTTGACTATGAATTCTTTGTATGTATATTTTGTATATTAGCCCCTTATCAGGTATTTGCAAATATCTTCTCTCTGTCAGTAGGTGGCCTTTTCATTTTGTTGATAGTTTCCTTTGGTGTGCAAAACTTTTTAGTGTGATGTAGTCGCATTTGTTTATTTTTGCCTTTTTTTCCTCTTGCCTGAGGAGACATATCCAAACTAGATCTCTTGGAATCAGTTCAGACTCTTCCCTCTTTCTAATTCCTTCTACCTTCATCTCTATACTCATCTGATCACCAAGTGAAATTGGGTCTGCCTCTTCAATGTCTCTAGAATCTGACTTCTCTATTCCTATCTTTCCCCAAGAGGATATCTCCCATGTCTCCCTCATTTAAACCTCATCTTCAGTTTATCCACCCAGAGTTCATCAACAATATTGTCAGAGTTATTTCAAAACAAAGAGAAATTTGGTCATTCAACAATGGCTAAAAAACTTTGTTCATTATACATTTTCTACCTGATGGTGGTAAGATCCTTGGCATGACATTTAACATCCTAGTCATCTCTTGTTACTTTGCCCATGAATCATTCACTCTGATGATGCTGGTCTTCCCCATTCTCTACACACTTGCTGCCCTCTGTGGTTTTGCTCATGGTGATTCCTCTACCATTTGTTTCTTCTTCTTCCTTCTTTGGCTGGGTAATTTCTTTATTATTCAAATGTCACCTTCCTTGTGAAACTTCCCTGGAACCCCCTAGCAGGAATTAGTACCTGTCCCTTCCTTGTTGCTGCCACAGTATTTTTGAACATGTTGTTGTAGCACTTATTATAATGAACAAACAAATATTATACATATGTGTGTATATGTGATTTTAGCTATTTTCACTTATGAGTGTGCTCTTTCCAATAAATAGGAACACTGTGAACATAGAGACAGCATCTTAGTATTGTTTTCATTTTTACATCTCCAGAGTTTAGTACAATGCTTGGAACTAGGCCACATGGTAGGGATTTGAAACCTTTCTGTCAAATTGAATTTAGCAAAAGGTACTGTGCATTGGATGAACATTCTCCTATTTAGAATATGGGCAGAAATTGCTGAAAAAAAAATCTAACTATCAAGAAACAGACCATGTGTATTTTTTTTAGTCAGTGTTGAGTGAATTGTTTGCTAAAATATTGAAAGGTAAAAACATGTTTGACTTGTATTTGATGTAATGTGTGCTGCAGGCATTAATATCCCCCCTTTAGAGAAGAATAAATAGAGCCTCAGAGAGGTTGATACAGAAATCAAGTCCTCTGTTTTTGTTTTCGCTTCAGGTTGTCCACAGGTAAGAGAGATGAGGCAGAGCTGTGAGTGCAGTATTGTTAGGCTAAAGCAGAGGAAAGGTGCCGTGGTGATTAAGACAGGTGCGTTGAGAGACATACTGGTTTTAGAGAAGATAAATTAATCCACAATAAAGTCAGTAAAGGAGTCATTTCAGAGGTTCCCCAGCAGTTGGAAAAAACACATTTATTTATACTTTCAATTCATAGTATTTTCTGTTGAATGGTGAAATTAGTATTCAGTGATAAGTACATTTTGGGGGCTAAACTCAGTATGTGCTTGGCTCATCGGTGGTCTGATGAGAAATATTACTGCACTTCATGTCAGGGGTTAAGCATAAAAGCATTTCATTCTGAAGTTAAAATCCATTTCAGTCGAGTAGATTGGAAATAATTATATTGTAGGCCCAACTCATAATTTCTCAGTTTTAGAAAAGGGAGAATTATAAATGAAATTTAGGGTAGAAAAGGAGACTAAAATAATATGAAAAACACTTTACATGCATCTAATTTACCCAGAGAAAACTGGGGCTCTAAAAGTCAGGTGATTTGTCTAAAGCCAAATGAGTCCATGGCCAAGGCTTGGCTGAACCCCAGTGAACCGACTCCTTGTCCAATACTCTTTCTGTCACCAGAGACCTGATTCCTCAGCAAGAATGAAAGTACATGCACTTCTAAAATTTTCTTGGGCCAGTGGCTTTGATTTTTATCTGCTTTTTTTGATAACTTCTCTCCAGTTATCTCTTGGATTCAGGAGAATTTATCTAGAGAGCTATGCTTCTCCTTAATATTCAAGCACCTTATAAGATAATAAGTCAACGTGGGAAAGTGTATTTTTTCCAGAAAACTTATAGGAATGTGCCTCATCATTTTAAGAAACTCTTCATAACAAATAATTTCTTGACTTTTTTGAAAGTACCTAGCATATAAGATGGTCTTTGCAACCTGCCAGAACAAAGTAGTTCCTTGTTCAAGCAGTCAAATTTAGTATAGGTGTGTATTTTGTTCTTACCAAAGCCATGTTTAATGTGAGAGTGTCAGGTCTATCTCTCCTGTTGGAGCCTCTAGAACTTTCCTTGATGAAGTCCTGCTTTAATAAATATTAGCATGAGACCTTCAAACTTTCTACTCTGAATGAAAGGAGGTGGAAACTGGGAAGAAAAGGGAAAGGTAGAGGAGGGGGAGTGAGTGTCTGGGAATCAACCCCTAAAGCCTCCTTCAACTCTCCTTGCCTGGTATTTGCAGAGTGCTGAATTGACAAACACTTTCATGTTTTTCAGCCATTTTGTTTTTACAATAGCCCTCAGTGTTATCACTGTCGACATCATTATATAATGAAAGCTGAGGCTCAGTGGTGTTAGGTAATTTTCCCCATGTGACACACCCAGCACACTGTGGAGCTGGGACCTGGCCAACGTCTGAAGACTCCTAGCCCAGAGTTCTTTCCTCTCTCTCTCTCAGTTGTCACATTTCCAGTGTGGAGACCCTCCAGAGATAACAGCATTTCAACTCTCATGGTATTTCTCTGGAGCATTTTATTGGGCCCTTGAGCACTGGAATTGAAAAGTGAATAATTTAGTCTTTCAAAGGAGACTTTACATAACCCTTTCGTTTGGCTTATTCCAGGATTCCAATGATCTTTCAGTAGGAGAGTTTCAAAGATGTTTATGGAAATGAAAATCACAGCCTTGACAAAAGCAATGTGTCAGATCTTTCCAACAGGAATCGGAGTTTCTCAAGAGTATGGGTTAGGCTGTTTTGTTTCTTTGTATGTATCTCATCCACATCCCAACAGTACTCACTAGCATGGTATCCTACCCAAAGAGAGAGTTATTTGGATGTTAATTTGCCAGCGATACTAATGTCCAAATTTTCATTTAGCTCCAAGACCTTATAATTCTATGGGTCTGTACAATGAAAAAGATTTATTTTATATACACTGTCATTCTATTTCAGAAACGCAATTATGTTTATATGCAAGAATACTATACATGCAATCATCCCTCAAAAATTCCCACATTTCTTCTACACTAAATCCAATTTTCATGTTATGAATAATTGAATTGCAAATATTGTACACATATAAATGACAGGTGTGTGTATGAATATGGTTTGTGTGTGTACATGTGTCTAAATTCTACACATCATCCTCTCATGTCTTCTCACTGTTGGTGATGCTGAGCTTGATCACTTCTTAAGGCGGTGACCACCAGAGCTCTCCATTATAGACCCACATTACCCCTTTGTGATAAATAAGTAATCTGTGGTTGATACTTTGAGGCCATGTGAATATATAAATAAATTTCTTTCTCCATCTCTGGAAAAAATGGGCCCATGCTATTCTCGCCCATGATCTGTCTTCTGTTAACTCCACCCCATGCAATATCCTTTTCAAATTAACTGTGCTGGGGGTCCCTAAACCACTGTCAGTTTTTTTATGATCCACTAGGACTCAGAACTTAGAAAGCTGTTATACTCAGGGTTATGTCTTATTACAGGGAAAGAATACAGATTAAAATCAGCAAATGAAAAAGGTGCATAGGGCAGAGTCCAGGAGAAGCCGGCTCCGGCTTCTAACTGTTTTCTCCCAGGGAACTCACTTGAATAGCTCTTAATTCTCCTGGCAACGGTTGTGACAACATGTCTGATGTATTGCCTACCAGTGAAGCTCATCCAGCCTTGGTGTTTATGGTTTTATTGGGTGTCAGTCATGTAGGCCAGGAGCACCTATTCAGTTTCTACCTATCTCCTCCCACCCCTGGAAGTCAAACTAATGTAGCATGTCCTAGGGGCCCAGGAGAACAAAAATAGACATTCACCATAAATCTAGTTGGCTTAAACTATCTGATGTAATTCAAGGTTTCAGGTATAAAAGGACAATCTTATCAGGCAGGAAGGGTTTAGGGGTTATCTCCCAGGAACTAGTTAAGGGCCAGTTCTTTCCTTGGAATGTAAAGGGCTTGAGGCATCCCAAGCCCACTGAGTTAACCCTTTAATGCACATTTACACAAATATCCTCATTCTTCTGATTAACAGTTGCTTAAGAAAAAGTGTTCTCTCTTTATCTCTTTGGCCCTCCCTTCTCTGTTGTACTTGTGAGTCCTCAAAATGTCACTAATTATAGCGGAAAAGCTGTGCATAATATTAGTGGTACATGTATTTCTTAGAAAAGGGATGCCATAGTTTTCTGAAGAAAAATTAGACATATAAATGAATCAGTATCATCACTTCTAATATTCTGTTGAGAAGCTCAATAACAATTTCTAAGTTTTCTTCATATGATGAAACTCATTTGTCCTCGCAAGAACCATCATTCACTCTAAATTCAATTATTCTTACTTAATTTCTGTTTTGTATAATCACCAGTTTCATAATGTGATAGTTTTTAATTTCTTTTTTTAATGGCAGTTTTGTGGTATTTCTGCTCCAGTAAAGCTTATGTAATATTTTGAGATGACTTAGGAACTCAGTCACCACTTAGAACACCAACGTTCTATACAAATACAATCAAGGTCACAATCATACCAATGCAAATTAATTTAGGGATATAATTTGCTTTATATATGTAAAGACTGCTTGTATTTTCTGAAATACAAATGTCTGAGGCAAAGTCTCTTTGACTTACAGATATTTTTACATAGCTATGTAAACCATTTGTTAAAAACAAGGCTTCTTTTTTTTAAAAAATATTTATTTATTTATTTTTGGCTGCATTGGGTCTCAGTTGCAGCGTGTGGCATCTTTCATTGTGGCGCGTGGGCTTCTCTCTAGTTGTGGTGCATGGGCTCCAGAGCGTGTGGGCTCTGTAGTTGCGGCACATGGCCTCTCTAGTTGAGGTACGCGGGCTTGGTTGCCCCGCGGCATATGGGATCTTAGTTCCCCTATGAGGGATCGAACCTGTGTCCCCGGCATTGGAAGGCGTATTCTTAACCACTGGACCACCAGGGAAGTCCCAATTTTTTTTTTTTTTTAATTTTTATTGGAGTATAGCTGATTTACGATGTTGTGTTAGTTTCAGTGAATCAGTTATACATGTATTTATATGCACTCTTGTTTAGATCCTTTTCCCATATAGGCTATTAAAGAGTATTGAGTAGAGTTCCCTGTGCTATACAGTAGGCCCTTATTAGTTATCTATTTTATATATAGTAGTGTGTATATGTCAATCCCA
>NC_041214.2:70181990-70191494 GCF_002837175.3 Physeter macrocephalus | reverse complement strand
TGAACACAGCCTGAAGGGGGCTAGTGCACCACAGCTAGCCGAGAGGGAGTCCAGGAAAAAGTCTGGACCTGCCTAAGAGGCAAGAGACCATTGTTTCGGGGTGTGCGAGGAGAGGGGATTCAGAGCACCGCCTAAACGAGCTCCAGAGACGGGCGCAAGCCGTGGCTATCAGCGCGAACACCAGAGATAGGCATGGAACGCTAAGCCTGCTGCTGCAGCCACCAAGAAGCCTGTGTATAGGCACAGGTCACTATCTGCATCTCCCCTCCCGGGAACCTGTGCAACCCGCCACTGCCAGGGTCCTGTGATCCAGGGGCAACTTCCCCGGGAGAACACACAGCATGCCTCTGGCTACTGCAACATCATGTTGGCCTCTGCTGACGCAGGCTCACCCCACATTCCATACCCCTTCCTCCTCCCGGCCTGAGTGAGCCAGAGCCCCCTATTCAGCTGCTCCTTTAACCCCATCCTGTCTGGGTGGGGAACAGATGCCCTCAGGTTACCTACAAGCAGAGGTGGGGCCAAATCCAAAGCTGAACTCTGGGAGCTGTGCGAACAAAGAAGAGAAAAGTAAATTTCTCCCAGCAGCCTCAGGAGCAGCAGATTAAATCTCCACAGTCAACTTGATGTACCCTGCATCTGTGGAATACCTGAAGAGACAATGAATCATCCCAAAATTGAGGCAGTGGACTTTGGGAGCAACTGTAGACTTGGCATTTGCTTTCTGCATCTAATTTGTTTCTGGTTTTATGTTTACCTTAGTTTAGTATTTAGAGCTTATTTTCATTGGTAGATTTGTTTATTGACTTGGTTGCTCTCTTCCCTTTTTTTTAACATATAGAAATATTTTTTTTCCTTTTTCTCTTTTTGTGAGTGTGTATGTGTATGCTTCTTTGTGTGATTTTGTCTGTATAGCTTTGTTCAGACTCTTCCCTCTTTCTAATTCCTTCTACCTTCATCTCTATACTCATCTGATCACCAAGTGAAATTGGGTCTGCCTCTTCAATGTCTCTAGAATCTGACTTCTCTATTCCTATCTTTCCCCAAGAGGATATCTCCCATGTCTCCCTCATTTAAACCTCATCTTCAGTTTATCCACCCAGAGTTCATCAACAATATTGTCAGAGTTATTTCAAAACAAAGAGAAATTTGGTCATTCAACAATGGCTAAAAAACTTTGTTCATTATACATTTTCTACCTGATGGTGGTAAGATCCTTGGCATGACATTTAACATCCTAGTCATCTCTTGTTACTTTGCCCATGAATCATTCACTCTGATGATGCTGGTCTTCCCCATTCTCTACACACTTGCTGCCCTCTGTGGTTTTGCTCATGGTGATTCCTCTACCATTTGTTTCTTCTTCTTCCTTCTTTGGCTGGGTAATTTCTTTATTATTCAAATGTCACCTTCCTTGTGAAACTTCCCTGGAACCCCCTAGCAGGAATTAGTACCTGTCCCTTCCTTGTTGCTGCCACAGTATTTTTGAACATGTTGTTGTAGCACTTATTATAATGAACAAACAAATATTATACATATGTGTGTATATGTGATTTTAGCTATTTTCACTTATGAGTGTGCTCTTTCCAATAAATAGGAACACTGTGAACATAGAGACAGCATCTTAGTATTGTTTTCATTTTTACATCTCCAGAGTTTAGTACAATGCTTGGAACTAGGCCACATGGTAGGGATTTGAAACCTTTCTGTCAAATTGAATTTAGCAAAAGGTACTGTGCATTGGATGAACATTCTCCTATTTAGAATATGGGCAGAAATTGCTGAAAAAAAAATCTAACTATCAAGAAACAGACCATGTGTATTTTTTTTAGTCAGTGTTGAGTGAATTGTTTGCTAAAATATTGAAAGGTAAAAACATGTTTGACTTGTATTTGATGTAATGTGTGCTGCAGGCATTAATATCCCCCCTTTAGAGAAGAATAAATAGAGCCTCAGAGAGGTTGATACAGAAATCAAGTCCTCTGTTTTTGTTTTCGCTTCAGGTTGTCCACAGGTAAGAGAGATGAGGCAGAGCTGTGAGTGCAGTATTGTTAGGCTAAAGCAGAGGAAAGGTGCCGTGGTGATTAAGACAGGTGCGTTGAGAGACATACTGGTTTTAGAGAAGATAAATTAATCCACAATAAAGTCAGTAAAGGAGTCATTTCAGAGGTTCCCCAGCAGTTGGAAAAAACACATTTATTTATACTTTCAATTCATAGTATTTTCTGTTGAATGGTGAAATTAGTATTCAGTGATAAGTACATTTTGGGGGCTAAACTCAGTATGTGCTTGGCTCATCGGTGGTCTGATGAGAAATATTACTGCACTTCATGTCAGGGGTTAAGCATAAAAGCATTTCATTCTGAAGTTAAAATCCATTTCAGTCGAGTAGATTGGAAATAATTATATTGTAGGCCCAACTCATAATTTCTCAGTTTTAGAAAAGGGAGAATTATAAATGAAATTTAGGGTAGAAAAGGAGACTAAAATAATATGAAAAACACTTTACATGCATCTAATTTACCCAGAGAAAACTGGGGCTCTAAAAGTCAGGTGATTTGTCTAAAGCCAAATGAGTCCATGGCCAAGGCTTGGCTGAACCCCAGTGAACCGACTCCTTGTCCAATACTCTTTCTGTCACCAGAGACCTGATTCCTCAGCAAGAATGAAAGTACATGCACTTCTAAAATTTTCTTGGGCCAGTGGCTTTGATTTTTATCTGCTTTTTTTGATAACTTCTCTCCAGTTATCTCTTGGATTCAGGAGAATTTATCTAGAGAGCTATGCTTCTCCTTAATATTCAAGCACCTTATAAGATAATAAGTCAACGTGGGAAAGTGTATTTTTTCCAGAAAACTTATAGGAATGTGCCTCATCATTTTAAGAAACTCTTCATAACAAATAATTTCTTGACTTTTTTGAAAGTACCTAGCATATAAGATGGTCTTTGCAACCTGCCAGAACAAAGTAGTTCCTTGTTCAAGCAGTCAAATTTAGTATAGGTGTGTATTTTGTTCTTACCAAAGCCATGTTTAATGTGAGAGTGTCAGGTCTATCTCTCCTGTTGGAGCCTCTAGAACTTTCCTTGATGAAGTCCTGCTTTAATAAATATTAGCATGAGACCTTCAAACTTTCTACTCTGAATGAAAGGAGGTGGAAACTGGGAAGAAAAGGGAAAGGTAGAGGAGGGGGAGTGAGTGTCTGGGAATCAACCCCTAAAGCCTCCTTCAACTCTCCTTGCCTGGTATTTGCAGAGTGCTGAATTGACAAACACTTTCATGTTTTTCAGCCATTTTGTTTTTACAATAGCCCTCAGTGTTATCACTGTCGACATCATTATATAATGAAAGCTGAGGCTCAGTGGTGTTAGGTAATTTTCCCCATGTGACACACCCAGCACACTGTGGAGCTGGGACCTGGCCAACGTCTGAAGACTCCTAGCCCAGAGTTCTTTCCTCTCTCTCTCTCAGTTGTCACATTTCCAGTGTGGAGACCCTCCAGAGATAACAGCATTTCAACTCTCATGGTATTTCTCTGGAGCATTTTATTGGGCCCTTGAGCACTGGAATTGAAAAGTGAATAATTTAGTCTTTCAAAGGAGACTTTACATAACCCTTTCGTTTGGCTTATTCCAGGATTCCAATGATCTTTCAGTAGGAGAGTTTCAAAGATGTTTATGGAAATGAAAATCACAGCCTTGACAAAAGCAATGTGTCAGATCTTTCCAACAGGAATCGGAGTTTCTCAAGAGTATGGGTTAGGCTGTTTTGTTTCTTTGTATGTATCTCATCCACATCCCAACAGTACTCACTAGCATGGTATCCTACCCAAAGAGAGAGTTATTTGGATGTTAATTTGCCAGCGATACTAATGTCCAAATTTTCATTTAGCTCCAAGACCTTATAATTCTATGGGTCTGTACAATGAAAAAGATTTATTTTATATACACTGTCATTCTATTTCAGAAACGCAATTATGTTTATATGCAAGAATACTATACATGCAATCATCCCTCAAAAATTCCCACATTTCTTCTACACTAAATCCAATTTTCATGTTATGAATAATTGAATTGCAAATATTGTACACATATAAATGACAGGTGTGTGTATGAATATGGTTTGTGTGTGTACATGTGTCTAAATTCTACACATCATCCTCTCATGTCTTCTCACTGTTGGTGATGCTGAGCTTGATCACTTCTTAAGGCGGTGACCACCAGAGCTCTCCATTATAGACCCACATTACCCCTTTGTGATAAATAAGTAATCTGTGGTTGATACTTTGAGGCCATGTGAATATATAAATAAATTTCTTTCTCCATCTCTGGAAAAAATGGGCCCATGCTATTCTCGCCCATGATCTGTCTTCTGTTAACTCCACCCCATGCAATATCCTTTTCAAATTAACTGTGCTGGGGGTCCCTAAACCACTGTCAGTTTTTTTATGATCCACTAGGACTCAGAACTTAGAAAGCTGTTATACTCAGGGTTATGTCTTATTACAGGGAAAGAATACAGATTAAAATCAGCAAATGAAAAAGGTGCATAGGGCAGAGTCCAGGAGAAGCCGGCTCCGGCTTCTAACTGTTTTCTCCCAGGGAACTCACTTGAATAGCTCTTAATTCTCCTGGCAACGGTTGTGACAACATGTCTGATGTATTGCCTACCAGTGAAGCTCATCCAGCCTTGGTGTTTATGGTTTTATTGGGTGTCAGTCATGTAGGCCAGGAGCACCTATTCAGTTTCTACCTATCTCCTCCCACCCCTGGAAGTCAAACTAATGTAGCATGTCCTAGGGGCCCAGGAGAACAAAAATAGACATTCACCATAAATCTAGTTGGCTTAAACTATCTGATGTAATTCAAGGTTTCAGGTATAAAAGGACAATCTTATCAGGCAGGAAGGGTTTAGGGGTTATCTCCCAGGAACTAGTTAAGGGCCAGTTCTTTCCTTGGAATGTAAAGGGCTTGAGGCATCCCAAGCCCACTGAGTTAACCCTTTAATGCACATTTACACAAATATCCTCATTCTTCTGATTAACAGTTGCTTAAGAAAAAGTGTTCTCTCTTTATCTCTTTGGCCCTCCCTTCTCTGTTGTACTTGTGAGTCCTCAAAATGTCACTAATTATAGCGGAAAAGCTGTGCATAATATTAGTGGTACATGTATTTCTTAGAAAAGGGATGCCATAGTTTTCTGAAGAAAAATTAGACATATAAATGAATCAGTATCATCACTTCTAATATTCTGTTGAGAAGCTCAATAACAATTTCTAAGTTTTCTTCATATGATGAAACTCATTTGTCCTCGCAAGAACCATCATTCACTCTAAATTCAATTATTCTTACTTAATTTCTGTTTTGTATAATCACCAGTTTCATAATGTGATAGTTTTTAATTTCTTTTTTTAATGGCAGTTTTGTGGTATTTCTGCTCCAGTAAAGCTTATGTAATATTTTGAGATGACTTAGGAACTCAGTCACCACTTAGAACACCAACGTTCTATACAAATACAATCAAGGTCACAATCATACCAATGCAAATTAATTTAGGGATATAATTTGCTTTATATATGTAAAGACTGCTTGTATTTTCTGAAATACAAATGTCTGAGGCAAAGTCTCTTTGACTTACAGATATTTTTACATAGCTATGTAAACCATTTGTTAAAAACAAGGCTTCTTTTTTTTAAAAAATATTTATTTATTTATTTTTGGCTGCATTGGGTCTCAGTTGCAGCGTGTGGCATCTTTCATTGTGGCGCGTGGGCTTCTCTCTAGTTGTGGTGCATGGGCTCCAGAGCGTGTGGGCTCTGTAGTTGCGGCACATGGCCTCTCTAGTTGAGGTACGCGGGCTTGGTTGCCCCGCGGCATATGGGATCTTAGTTCCCCTATGAGGGATCGAACCTGTGTCCCCGGCATTGGAAGGCGTATTCTTAACCACTGGACCACCAGGGAAGTCCCAATTTTTTTTTTTTTTTAATTTTTATTGGAGTATAGCTGATTTACGATGTTGTGTTAGTTTCAGTGAATCAGTTATACATGTATTTATATGCACTCTTGTTTAGATCCTTTTCCCATATAGGCTATTAAAGAGTATTGAGTAGAGTTCCCTGTGCTATACAGTAGGCCCTTATTAGTTATCTATTTTATATATAGTAGTGTGTATATGTCAATCCCAGTCTCCCAAAGGGCTTAATTCTTAATTCACTATTAATTTTCAGAGTGTTAGTGGACGATTTCATTCAATGATTGTTTTCTGTTTAGCCCTAGAATATTTTATAGATTTATAAGGTACATTAGTATTACAGTTCTTATATACACACATCAAAATCTCCTGTGGCTTGTTGAGTCAGGAGAGTATTTATTTAGAGAAGTAAATAAAGAGCTCAACGTTTCATTGAAAAGTCTGAAGAAACAGGCCCTGGCTGAACTACTTCCAGAACCACAGTGTAAGACTAGGCTCCCAAAGGAGCTGCTGCCTCTGCTGGGGGGGCATAAAGCTGCTACTCAGGCAGCTGTAACCATAGTTATCAGCACAGAACTCACCAACCTGGCCAGCCTCAGTGCAGGAAAATATGTGACCTGCATCTTGCTTTGCTTGCTTTGTGTAAATCCATCCCAGGTCATGAAAGTCTGAAGTGAGTGCTTTTCTTTCAAAGTGACTCAGTTCTGACAAGGTCCTGCACAAGAATACCTGATTGGTGGCAGCTGAATAACATGCAGAATGCTAGCTGCAGGGGAGCTTGGGAAATATAATTTTCCAGCTTGCCTGCTTTGCTATGCTGGAAGGTTGGAACAGGTCCTGAACCAGCAAACAAAAGGATGTGAGGAGTGGCCCATGCACTCATATCTCTGTTTTCCTAGCTAGCAAATCATATGCTAAGCTGACAAGATTACCTGTACCCAGCAGAGAATGTTATACCTCATAGCAAATACTCTAATTTTCTCCTGTTATGTAGGACCTGAACAGAAAGTTGTTTCCTAAAATGTGTACAGCTCCTGATTTCAATCTTGCTTATACTGGTGTGGGATTTTCTTTTCTCTCTGAACAGCACTTGGGGCTCTCTGATGAAGTTGCTTTAGAGGTGGACAGTGGGGGCATAGATGATGGAGACTCTGAGATAAATACACTGGAGGCTAATGGAGTGAGGTTTTAAAAAAGTTATCTGAGGGTAATGAAATGATCTACCCTGTACCATTGGCCTTTGGTATTCTTCGGACCTCAGTTCTCCCTGCCACAATTTTGCATGCTTCTTCATCCTTTAAATGGAAAAAAAAAATATTTGAATATTTTTCAAATTTGTATCCTTAAATCTCTACCTCTCCGTAGGGGAAGCATGGTGGTGCTTTGCCTATTTGTAGATAACTGACTCTGGAACTCTGCCCTTCCCTCAAATGTGTGAAAATGTTAGAAAGGAACTTCTTCTGTTTCTAAGTGTGTTGAAGTCTTAATCCCTTGAGGAAAGGCATTGTTGTGTCTTATTCGTTGTCTTTCATATTGAAAAATTTTAGCAACTTATTTAAATTCCCTTGCTACCAATTTCTACTCGGTAGCAGCTGAAATGCCCTGAAAATAAGTTTGGTCACTGGGGGACAGTTCAGAGAAATGAGTATAATTTCTGGGCTACCAAGAGACCAATAGTAAATATATGTATTAAACTTTATGATGTATTCAATAAAGTATCCAGGAAATTTGGGGGCTAAAATAACATATTTTTTTGGATTCCATTTCTGTGTCTAAAAATTTTACATACTAAAAATACAAATCACCGTGCTGGTTTTGGCAGATTTATCTCCAGCCGTTGTTTATATAAGAAACATGTATCCAACTGAGTTTCACAAATAGACTTGAAGTAATTTAGTTTAGAGCACAATATTCCATTTAACCAAGAGGCTGCTGTGAAGGGAAGATGTTACCCATTTTCCAAGTGCTCTCCTGCTGACATTTACACTCTTGTACCTAAGAGCCCAGCGATGCCTTTACAGCCCAGCTGCAGATATTAGAACTGACTTTCCAAATGAGCTTGATTATTCAAGTAGAATTATGTGTTCAGCTATAATTCCTTTCATTCTGTAATCTTTAGAAAAAATGTGGCACATAAATGAGTAGAGAGGCATAATATCTGAAAAAAAATTTACACCAGAAGGACTGAGAGTATGAGGTAATTAGAGTAAACCAGAAACTTATTCAAGGTTTTGTTTTCAAATAATATCCTTCATACATTTTTTTATAAATGACATGGTCAAAAAGAACTCATGCACATTTGTATCTTTAGCAACTCAGTCTGTGTGTTATACTTGGGCAGTTTTTTTTTTTTTTTGATAGAATCTTCTTGAGATGTCAGTTATTTTAAAATTTTCTCACCATCTTTGAACTCATCACCTTTATGAGAAAGTAAATAAAGACTTTTCTTGTCCCCAAAGGTGATATACTTCAACATGGTTTAGAGTAATTATTTGGAATGTCTCTCACTTAGGTGGCTGAGATATATCCAGGTAATCTGGCATTTGCTTTTCTCTTTCTTTTAGGTAGGTGGTAAAAGCATACTCAGAATATGAGGCCAGAGATACACTAAAATCAAATTCCAGTTATAAGTGATTGTATGTTTAACTTAAGTAATTTGGTTCATTTCCACATCCCCTCTACCAATGTTTAAGCTAAGAGAGAAGCTGTGTATCATGTTTATTAGTGTGAATATTATGTGTTTCTAAACATTTGTGCATTTTGAACAACATTTCATGGAACTTGATGACATTAAGGGATTTTCCCCAACAGGTATCAAAATTTATTACAAAGCTATAGTGATCAAAACAGTGTGGCAATGGCAGAGATTTAAATAACTAGAACAAGAGACCTTCAAGATGGTGGAGGAGTAAGACGTGGAGATCACCTTCCTCCCCACAAATACATCAGAAATACATCTACATGTGGAACAACTCCTACAGAACACCTACTGAACGCTGGCAGAAGACCTCAGACTTCCCAAAAGGCAATAAACTCCCCACGAACCTGCGTAGGGCAAAAGAAAAAAGAATAAACAGAGACAAAAGAATAGGGATGGGACCTGCACCTCTGGGAGGGAGCTGTGAAGGAGGAAAAGTTTCCACACACTAGGAAGCCCCTTCACTGGCAGAGACTGTGGGTGGCGGAGGTGCGGGGGAAGCTTTGGAGCCACAGAGGATAGTGCAGCAACGGGTGCAGAGGGCAAAGCGGAGAGATTCTCGCACAGAGGGTCGGTGCTGACCAGCACCACCAGCCTGAGAGGCTTGTCTGCTTGCTGGCTGGGGTGGGTGGGGGCTGGGAGCTGAGGCTTGGACTTTGGAGGTCAGATCCCAGGGAGAGGACTGGGGTTGGCCACGTGAACACAGCCTGAAGGGGGCTAGTGCACCACAGCTAGCCGAGAGGGAGTCCAGGAAAAAGTCTGGACCTGCCTAAGAGGCAAGAGACCATTGTTTCGGGGTGTGCGAGGAGAGGGGATTCAGAGCACCGCCTAAACGAGCT
>NC_041214.2:70176999-70179296 GCF_002837175.3 Physeter macrocephalus | reverse complement strand
TTTTTCTCTTTTTGTGAGTGTGTATGTGTATGCTTCTTTGTGTGATTTTGTCTGTATAGCTTTGCTTTTACCATTTGTCTTAGGGTTCTGTCTGTGCATTTTACTTTTTTTTTCTTGTTTTATTATGTTTTAATATTTTAATTTTTAAAATTTTTATTTTAATAACTTTATTTTATTTTTTTATTTCTTTCTTTCCATTTTTCTCTCTTTTCTTCCGAGCCATGAGGCCGACAGGGTCTTGGTGCTCCGGCCACATGTCAGGCCTTTGCCTCTGAGGGGGGAGGGCCGAGTTCAGGACATTGGTTCACCAGAGACCTCCTGGCACCAGGTAATATCAAATGGTGAAAGCTCTCCCAGAGATCTCCATCTCAATGCAAAGAAGGAGGAAAAGTTTCCACACACTAGGAAGCCCCTTCACTGGCAGAGACTGTGGGTGGCGGAGGTGCGGGGGAAGCTTTGGAGCCACAGAGGATAGTGCAGCAACGGGTGCAGAGGGCAAAGCGGAGAGATTCTCGCACAGAGGGTCGGTGCTGACCAGCACCACCAGCCTGAGAGGCTTGTCTGCTTGCTGGCTGGGGTGGGTGGGGGCTGGGAGCTGAGGCTTGGACTTTGGAGGTCAGATCCCAGGGAGAGGACTGGGGTTGGCCACGTGAACACAGCCTGAAGGGGGCTAGTGCACCACAGCTAGCCGAGAGGGAGTCCAGGAAAAAGTCTGGACCTGCCTAAGAGGCAAGAGACCATTGTTTCGGGGTGTGCGAGGAGAGGGGATTCAGAGCACCGCCTAAACGAGCTCCAGAGACGGGCGCAAGCCGTGGCTATCAGCGCGAACACCAGAGATAGGCATGGAACGCTAAGCCTGCTGCTGCAGCCACCAAGAAGCCTGTGTATAGGCACAGGTCACTATCTGCATCTCCCCTCCCGGGAACCTGTGCAACCCGCCACTGCCAGGGTCCTGTGATCCAGGGGCAACTTCCCCGGGAGAACACACAGCATGCCTCTGGCTACTGCAACATCATGTTGGCCTCTGCTGACGCAGGCTCACCCCACATTCCATACCCCTTCCTCCTCCCGGCCTGAGTGAGCCAGAGCCCCCTATTCAGCTGCTCCTTTAACCCCATCCTGTCTGGGTGGGGAACAGATGCCCTCAGGTTACCTACAAGCAGAGGTGGGGCCAAATCCAAAGCTGAACTCTGGGAGCTGTGCGAACAAAGAAGAGAAAAGTAAATTTCTCCCAGCAGCCTCAGGAGCAGCAGATTAAATCTCCACAGTCAACTTGATGTACCCTGCATCTGTGGAATACCTGAAGAGACAATGAATCATCCCAAAATTGAGGCAGTGGACTTTGGGAGCAACTGTAGACTTGGCATTTGCTTTCTGCATCTAATTTGTTTCTGGTTTTATGTTTACCTTAGTTTAGTATTTAGAGCTTATTTTCATTGGTAGATTTGTTTATTGACTTGGTTGCTCTCTTCCCTTTTTTTTAACATATAGAAATATTTTTTTTCCTTTTTCTCTTTTTGTGAGTGTGTATGTGTATGCTTCTTTGTGTGATTTTGTCTGTATAGCTTTGCTTTTACCATTTGTCTTAGGGTTCTGTCTGTGCATTTTACTTTTTTTTTCTTGTTTTATTATGTTTTAATATTTTAATTTTTAAAATTTTTATTTTAATAACTTTATTTTATTTTTTTATTTCTTTCTTTCCATTTTTCTCTCTTTTCTTCCGAGCCATGAGGCCGACAGGGTCTTGGTGCTCCGGCCACATGTCAGGCCTTTGCCTCTGAGGGGGGAGGGCCGAGTTCAGGACATTGGTTCACCAGAGACCTCCTGGCACCAGGTAATATCAAATGGTGAAAGCTCTCCCAGAGATCTCCATC
This sequence comes from Physeter macrocephalus, assembly GCF_002837175.3. Lineage (NCBI taxonomy): Eukaryota > Metazoa > Chordata > Mammalia > Artiodactyla > Physeteridae > Physeter > Physeter macrocephalus. The sequence goes on along the minus strand of NC_041214.2, from coordinate 70,177,422 downwards.
TCAATGCAAAGACCCAGCTCCACTCAACAACCAGCAAGCTGCAGTGCTGGACACCCTATGCCAAACAACTAGCAAGACAGGAACACAGCCTCACCCATTAGCAAAGAGGCTGCTTAAAATCATAATAAGTTCACAAGCACCCCAAAACACACCACCGGATGCGGTCCTGCCCACCAGAAAGACAAGATCCAGGCTCATCCACCTGAACACAGGCACCAGTACCCTCCACCAGGAAGCCTACACTACCCACTGAACCAAACTTAGCCACTGGAGGCAGACAACAAAAACAATGGGAACTACACATCTGCAGCCTGTGAAAAGGAGACCCCAAACACAGTAAGTTAAGCAAAATGAGAAGACAGAGAACACAGAGTAGATGAAGGAGCAAGGAAAAAACCCATCAGACCAAACAAATGAAGAGGA
>NC_041214.2:70172121-70176495 GCF_002837175.3 Physeter macrocephalus | reverse complement strand
TGAACACAGCCTGAAGGGGGCTAGTGCACCACAGCTAGCCGAGAGGGAGTCCAGGAAAAAGTCTGGACCTGCCTAAGAGGCAAGAGACCATTGTTTCGGGGTGTGCGAGGAGAGGGGATTCAGAGCACCGCCTAAACGAGCTCCAGAGACGGGCGCAAGCCGTGGCTATCAGCGCGAACACCAGAGATAGGCATGGAACGCTAAGCCTGCTGCTGCAGCCACCAAGAAGCCTGTGTATAGGCACAGGTCACTATCTGCATCTCCCCTCCCGGGAACCTGTGCAACCCGCCACTGCCAGGGTCCTGTGATCCAGGGGCAACTTCCCCGGGAGAACACACAGCATGCCTCTGGCTACTGCAACATCATGTTGGCCTCTGCTGACGCAGGCTCACCCCACATTCCATACCCCTTCCTCCTCCCGGCCTGAGTGAGCCAGAGCCCCCTATTCAGCTGCTCCTTTAACCCCATCCTGTCTGGGTGGGGAACAGATGCCCTCAGGTTACCTACAAGCAGAGGTGGGGCCAAATCCAAAGCTGAACTCTGGGAGCTGTGCGAACAAAGAAGAGAAAAGTAAATTTCTCCCAGCAGCCTCAGGAGCAGCAGATTAAATCTCCACAGTCAACTTGATGTACCCTGCATCTGTGGAATACCTGAAGAGACAATGAATCATCCCAAAATTGAGGCAGTGGACTTTGGGAGCAACTGTAGACTTGGCATTTGCTTTCTGCATCTAATTTGTTTCTGGTTTTATGTTTACCTTAGTTTAGTATTTAGAGCTTATTTTCATTGGTAGATTTGTTTATTGACTTGGTTGCTCTCTTCCCTTTTTTTTAACATATAGAAATATTTTTTTTCCTTTTTCTCTTTTTGTGAGTGTGTATGTGTATGCTTCTTTGTGTGATTTTGTCTGTATAGCTTTGCTTTTACCATTTGTCTTAGGGTTCTGTCTGTGCATTTTACTTTTTTTTTCTTGTTTTATTATGTTTTAATATTTTAATTTTTAAAATTTTTATTTTAATAACTTTATTTTATTTTTTTATTTCTTTCTTTCCATTTTTCTCTCTTTTCTTCCGAGCCATGAGGCCGACAGGGTCTTGGTGCTCCGGCCACATGTCAGGCCTTTGCCTCTGAGGGGGGAGGGCCGAGTTCAGGACATTGGTTCACCAGAGACCTCCTGGCACCAGGTAATATCAAATGGTGAAAGCTCTCCCAGAGATCTCCATCTCAATGCAAAGACCCAGCTCCACTCAACAACCAGCAAGCTGCAGTGCTGGACACCCTATGCCAAACAACTAGCAAGACAGGAACACAGCCTCACCCATTAGCAAAGAGGCTGCTTAAAATCATAATAAGTTCACAAGCACCCCAAAACACACCACCGGATGCGGTCCTGCCCACCAGAAAGACAAGATCCAGGCTCATCCACCTGAACACAGGCACCAGTACCCTCCACCAGGAAGCCTACACTACCCACTGAACCAAACTTAGCCACTGGAGGCAGACAACAAAAACAATGGGAACTACACATCTGCAGCCTGTGAAAAGGAGACCCCAAACACAGTAAGTTAAGCAAAATGAGAAGACAGAGAACACAGAGTAGATGAAGGAGCAAGGAAAAAACCCATCAGACCAAACAAATGAAGAGGATGTAGGCAGTCTATCTGAAAAAGAATTCAGAGTAATGATAGTAAAGATGCTGTAAAATCTTGGAAATAGAATGGAGAAAATACAAGAAATGTTTAACAAGGGCCTAGAAGAACTAAAGAGCAAACAAACAATGATGTACAGCACAATAAATGAAATTAGGAATTCTCTAGAAGGAATCAACAGAATAACTGAGGCAGAAGAATTGATAAGTGACATGGAAGGTAAAATAGTGGAAATAAGTACTGCAGAGCAGAATAAAGAAAAAAGAATGAAAAGAATTGAGGACAGTCTCAGAGACCTCTGGGACAACATTAAACACACCAACATTGGAATTATAGGGGTCCCAGAAGAAGAAGAGAAAAAGAAAGGGACTGAGAAAATATTTGAAGTGATTATAGTTGAAAACTTCCTTAATATGGGAAAGGAAATAGTCAATCAAGGCCTGGAAGCACTAAAGAGCAAACAAACAATGATGTACAGCACAATAAATGAAATTAGGAATTCTCTAGAAGGAATCAACAGAATAACTGAGGCAGAAGAATTGATAAGTGACATGGAAGGTAAAATAGTGGAAATAAGTACTGCAGAGCAGAATAAAGAAAAAAGAATGAAAAGAATTGAGGACAGTCTCAGAGACCTCTGGGACAACATTAAACACACCAACATTGGAATTATAGGGGTCCCAGAAGAAGAAGAGAAAAAGAAAGGGACTGAGAAAATATTTGAAGTGATTATAGTTGAAAACTTCCTTAATATGGGAAAGGAAATAGTCAATCAAGGCCTGGAAGCACACAGAGTCCTATACAGGATAAATCCAAGGAGAAACACGCCAAGACACATATTAATCAAACTATCAAAAAAATTAAATACAAAAAAATTATTAAAAGCAGCAAGAGAAAAAACACAACATAAAGGGAATCCCCATAAGGTTAACAGCTGATCTTTCAGCAGAAACTCTGGAAGCCAGAAGGGAGTGGCAGGACATATTTAAAGTGATGAAAGGGAAAAACCTACAACCAAGATTACTCTACCCAGGAAGGATCTCATTCTGATTCGATGGAGAAATCAAAAGCTTTACAGAAAAACAAAAACTAAGAGAATTCAGCACCACAAAACCAGCTTAACAACAAATGCTAAAGGAACTTCTGTAGGCAGGAAACACAAGAGAAGGAAAAGACCTACAATAACAAACCCAAACAACTAAGAAAATGGTAATAGGAACATACATATTGATGATTACTTTAAATGTAAATGGATTAAATGCTCCAACCAAAACACACAGACTGGCTGAATGGTTACAAAATCAAGACCTGTATATATGCTGTCTACAAGAGACCCACTTCAGACCTAGAGACACATACAGACTGAAAGTGAGGGGATGGAAAAAGATATTCCATGCAAATGGAAATCAAAAGAAAGCTGGAGTAGCAATTCTCATATCAGACAAAATAGACTTTAAAATAAAGACTATTACAAGAGACAAAGAAGGACACTACATAACGATCAAGGGATCGATCCAAGAAAATATAACAATTGTAAATATTTATGCACCCAACACAGAACCACATCAATACATAAGGCAAATACTAACAGCCATAAAAGGGGAAATCGACAGTAACACAATCATAGTAGGGGACTTTAACACCCCACTTTCACCAATGGACAGATCATCCAAAATGAAAATAAATAAGGAAACACAAGCTTTAAATGATACATTACACAAGATGGACTTAATTACATTAAACAAGATAGACTTAATTGATATTTATAGGACATTCCATCCAAAAAGAACAGAATACACTTTCTTCTCAAGTGCCCATGGAACATTCTCCAGAATAGATCATGTCTTGGGTCACAAATCAAGCCTTGGTAAATTTAAGAAAATTGAAATCGTATCAAGTATCTTTTCCGACCACAACACTATGAGACTAGATATCAATTACAGGAAAAAATCTGTAAAAAAATACAAACACATGGAGGCTAAATAATACACTACTTAATAACCAAGAGATCACTGAAGAAACCAAAGAGGAACTCAGAAAATACCTAGAAACAAATGACAATGAAAACACGACAACCCAAAACCTATGGGATGCAGCAAAAGCTGTTCTAAGAGGGAACTTTCTAGCAATACAATCTATCTCAAGAAACAAGAAACATCTCAAATAAACAACCTAAACTTACACCTAAAGCAATTAGAGAAAGAAGAGCAAAACACCCCAAAATTAGCAGAAGGAAAGAAATCATAAAGATCAGATAACAAATAAATGGAAAAGAAATGAAGGAAACAATAGCAAAGGTCAATAAAACTAAAAGCTGGTTCTTTGAGAAGATAAACAAAATTGGTAAAGCAGTAGCCAGATTCATCAAGGAAAAAGGGAGAAGATTCAAAATCAATAGAATTAGAAATGAAAAAGGGGAAGTAACAACGGACGCTGCAGAAATACAAAGGATCATGAGAGATGATCAAGCAAGTATATGCCAATAAAATGGACAACCTGGAAGAAATGGACAAATTCTTAGAAAAGCACAACCTTCTGAGACTGAACCAGGAAGAAATAGAAAATATAAACAGACCAATCACAAGCACTGAAATTGAAACTGTGATTAAAAATCTTCCAACAAACAAAAGCCCAGGACCAGATGGCTCCACAGGCGAATTCTATCAAACATTTAGAGAAAAGCTAACACCTATCCTTCTCAAACTCTTCCAAAACATAGCAGAGG
>NC_041214.2:70113019-70171653 GCF_002837175.3 Physeter macrocephalus | reverse complement strand
CAGAGCAATCAGAGAAGAAAAAGAAATAAAAGGAATCCAAATCGGAAAAGAAGAAGTAAAGCTGTCACTGTTTGCAGATGACATGATACTAGACGTAGAGAATCCCAAAGATGCTACCAGAAACTACTAGAGTTAATCAATGAATTAGGTAAGTACCAGGATACAAAATTAATGTATAGAAATCTCTTGCATTCCTATACATTAATGATGAAAAATCTGAAAGAGAAATTGAGGAAACACTCCCATTTACCATTGCAACAAAAAGAATAAAATACCTAGGAATAAACCTACCTAAGGAGACAAAAGACCTGTATGCAGAAAATTATAAGAAACTGATGAATTAAAGATGATACAAACAGATGGAGAGATATACCATGTTCTTGTATTGGAAGAATCAACATTGTGAAAATGACTGTACTACCCGAAGCAATCTACAAATTCAGTGCAATCCCTATCAAATTACCGATGACATTTTTCACAGAACTAGAACAAAAAATTTCACAATTTGTATGGAAACACAAAAGACCCCGAATAGTCAAAGCAATCTTGAGAAAGAAAAACAGCTGGCGGAATCAAGCTCCTGGATTTTAGACTATACTACAAATCTACAGTAATCAAGACAGCATGGTACTGGCAGCAAAATAGAAACATAGATCAATGGAACAGGATAGGAGGCTCAGAGGTAAACCCATGCACATATGCTTACCTTATTTTTGATAAAGGAGGCAAGAATATACAATGGAGAAAAGACAGCCCCTTCAATAAGTGGTGCTGGGAAGACTGGGCAGCTACATGTAAAAGAATGAAATTAGAGCACTCCCTAACACCATAAACAAAAATAAACTCAAAATGGATTAAAGACCTAAATGTAAGGCCAGACACCGTAAAACTCTTAGAGGAAAAGATAGGCAGAACACTCTATGACATAAATCACAGCAAGATCCTTTTTGACCCACCTCCTGGAGAAATGGAAATAAAAACAAAAATAAACAAGTGGGACCTAATGAAACTTAAAAGCTTTTGCACAGCAAAGGAAACCATACCCATACATATGACAAAAAGACAACTCTCAGAATGGGAGAAAATATTTGCAAATGAAGCAAGTGACAAAAGATTAATCTCCAAAATTTACAGGCATCTCATGCAGCTCAATATCCAAAAAACAAAAAAACCAAGTAAAAAATGGGCAGAAGACCTAAATAGACATTTCTCCAAAGAAGATATACAGATTGCCAACAAACACTTGAAAGGATGCTCAACAGCACTAATCATTAGAGAAATGCAAATCAAGAGTACAATGAGGTATCACCTCACACCAGTCAGAATGGCCATCACCAAAAAATCTACAAACAATAAATGCTTGAGTGGGTGTGGAGAAAAGGGAACCCTCTTGCGCTGTTGGTGGGAATGTAAATTGATACAGCTACTATGGAGAACAGTATGGAGGTTCCTTAAAAAATTAAAAATAGAACTACCATACGACTCAGCAGTCCCATTACTAGGCATATACCCTGAGAAAACCATAATTCAAAAAGAGTCATGTACCACAATGTTCATTGCAGCACTGCTTACAATAGCCAGGACATGTAAGCAACCTAAGTGTCCATTGCCAGATGAATGGATAAAGAAGATGTGGCACATATGTACAATGAAATTTTACTCTGTACCACAATGTTCATTGCAGCACTGCTTACAATAGCCAGGACATGTAAGCAACCTAAGTGTCCATTGCCAGATGAATGGATAAAGAAGATGTGGCACATATGTACAATGAAATTTTACTCAGCCATGAAAAGAAACGAAACTGAGTTATTTGTAGTGAGGTGGATGGATCTAGAGTCTGTCATACAGAGTGAAGTAAGTCTGAAAGAGAGAAACAAATGCTGTATGTTAATGCATATATATGGAATGCAAAAAAAAAAATTAGTTCTGAAGAACTTAGGGGCAGGACAGGAATAAAGACGCAAACGTAGAGGACGTACCTGAGGATATGGGGAGGGGGAAGGGTAAGGTGGGACGAAGTGAGAAAGTGGCATGGACATATGTACACTACTAAATGTAAAATAGATGGCTAATGGGAAGCAGCTGCATAGCACAGGGAGATCAGCTCTGTGCTTTGTGACCACCTAGAGGGGTGGGATAGGGAGGGTGGGAGGGAGATGCAAGAGGGAGGGGATATGGGGATATATGTGTATGTATAGCTGATTCACTTTGTTATAAAGCAGAAACTAACCCACCATTGTAAAGCAATTACAGTCCAATAAATATGTCAAAATAAGTAAATAACTAGCTAGACCAATAGAAAAGAATAAAGAATGCTGAAATACATCCATGGAAATAGGGAAATTTGTTAAAAAAAAATACGGGTCACTTTGCTAATCAGTGGGGGTAAGATGGAATATTCAAAAACTAGGATAATTATTCATGTGAAAGAATCAACTTATATACACATTTCATACTACAACTAACACCAGATAGACTTAAGATTTTAAAATTTACCTTTTATATTTAAGTAGAAAATATAGAATTCCTTTATGATCCTGGCATAGGAAAGATTACTTAAGGAAACAAAAAGTACACACCATTAAAGAAATGAATGGCAAATTTAACTCCATTAAAATAAAGTATTTTTCTTCATTGTAAAAACACTATAAAGAAAGTAGAAATCCAAAAACGGAGAAAAAAACATTTGCAAAGGAAAAAATTGAAAAGGATTTTGTATGCAGAATACACAAAGTATCCTTCAAGTCAGTCATAGACAAACGGGCAAAAGACCTTAGCAGGCATTTTATAGAAGGCTTGAAAAGACCTATAAATGCACAAAAGGATGCCCAGTCTCACTAGTAATCAGGGAATTGCCAGTTAAAAACATAATGTGATAAGCCTTATACTTATCAGAGGTGGTTTTTTTTGTTTTTTTTTTTTTGCGGTACGCGGGCCTCTCACCGTTGTGGCCTCTCCCGTTGCGGAGCGCAGGCTCTGAATGCGCAGGCTCAGCGGCCATGGCTCATGGGCCCAGCCGCTCCTCGGCATGCGGGATCTTCCCGGACCGGGGCACGAACCCGTGTCCCCTGCATTGGCAGGCAGACTCGCAACCACTGCGCCACCAGGGAAGCCCCAGAGTTTTTAAAAATGATTGTATGGATGCTATTTTGGACACTAAAGTGGAAATAAGTTACAAGCATTGTTAAATTCATAACAGCTTTTTATTATTTTTCAAAGGTTGTTGAAAAGTGCAATGATAACCATTCAAGTAATTAATTTTATTTTTTACTCTAAAAAGTGTTTTTTCATAGTCAACAAGACTGGGAAACAGTGCCTTAGGCTGATTTCTAGTCCAACTTAATGCACGTATGGAAAGCATGGTTGAATGAAATGGTTCAAGTTCTACATCTAGTTGATGAATAAATAGGGACTTGAACCCAGGTCTTCTTAATCCTAGCCTGGCTGATAGTTTTACTGTTACAGAATAAAGTCCTAACTTTTATGTGTACTTGGAAACACTGCGTGCTCTCTCTCCAACTGGGGTTTCCACTCTTAGCATCCATTAATTTTATACTCCATCCCTGGCTTTAGCACAACTAGCCTCTCCTTAATTTATTGACTGCAACTTGTGTATTTCTCCTGGTTCTTCTGTATCACTATACAAATTCCACCTGCTACTTAGAATCCAATTTTGACCCCTCTGTCACCTGTCCCAACCTCCCCAACCCAACTTAAGTTTTCCCACCTCTCATCTCTCATAAGCATTTCTAAGTCATTCTAAAGGCAGTTGTCAGGTGACATTGTACGTGGTGTATTACTTAACTTTCATTAATTTGGCAACTACTCATTGAGTACTTATTATGTTTTAAATACTGAGGAGTCGTTGGTACTTAAGAACTACATGTTCTCCTGTTATGGAGATTTGAGAACACAGTAAATTTTATTTTATTTTTCTAAGAGTATCCTGTTTCCTCTAAGTTTTTGCAAGTGCCTCATGGGGAGAGACTTTTATCTTAGAGTAGGACAAGAGATAAGTCTCTCCATTGAGTAGGCTCAAGCAATAGGTGTCAAATTATAGCCTCAAGAAAAGAAGTAGGTTTTTTCTCCCCAGCACCTATTTTATTTTTCCTTGAAGATTTCTTGACTTTATTAGTTTAATGTGGCTTTCAAATACTGAAAACTTTTGGGTGGTTCAGTGGTAACTGTAGCATTGATTTAGTACTTTGAAACTATTTTTAATTACCCAACAGTCCTAACCTTTGTTATTGCAAAGGATGGAATGGGAATAAAGCAGAAAGATGAGTCATGAATGGTGCTTTATATCAAACAAATGCAAAGTCTGTTATTAGGAAGAGGGAAGTGGTACCTCCTTTCCATGCAATGACCCTAAAAATGAAACAAACCAATAGAAGCAGTCATCGTAATGAGAAGGCTTTATTGGAATGGCTCTTTGAATTAAAGGCAATCTTTTTAATGACCATGCAAGTACTGTATTCGGTGGATATACAATTGTGTCATTAATGAAAATATTCAGGAACTTTAGCTTTAAAAACTATGGTAAGATAGGTAAAAGCTTTATTTTGATTTCTGTCTGTTCTGAGTTTTATTATATATTTTGTAGTGCAAATGTGTTTCAAGTTTTTGCAGAGAGTGCTATTTGTTCCAGCATCTTTCGATGCTTATTGGTGATGGTCTCTGGTACCCGATAATTGAATCATTGAGAAAATAAGCAATGTGGCACGGAACAGTTTCTTCCTTTTTACCATGTTATAGTTACTGACTTTGCATGTAGTACAATGAAGGTAACCTTAGCTTTGGGTGGCAAGAGGGCAAATGTCTGGATGGTATCATTTTATGAAGCATCAGAAAGTCTGTTTGTCACTGCAGTATTTCCCCTCACTTGTTTGCTGAAACCTGGAGGATTTATTTATTTATTCATTTATTAAACAGAGATTCATTCAAGCCTGTCATTTAACATTTATGTAGGAAAGGCTTAAAATGTAGGTTCCTTCAAGGAGGGGGCCATATGTTGAAAAGTGGGAGAGGCAATGAACCTTGACTCTGCAGAATTTTGTCCTGTCTTAATCAGGGATCACTTGATTGCAAAGCACATAATTTTCTCTAAACTAGTTTTATAATAATAAAAGAGGAGGTATCAGAAAGATAGGGCAGTCTCTTGTAGAACTCAGGGATAGGAAGTAAATTTGGAATTTACTTGCTATGGCAGTTTCAGGGAGAGCATTTAAATATAATTAGTGCAGAGGCAAAATAATGGGATTTATTATGGCCTAGGGGCTAGAAGTTCATCTCTAGCTCACGTATAGACTTGAGGGAGAACCTCTATCCAGTTTGCCTGGGACAGACCTCAATTTTGTCTTTTATCCTTGAGGAATTATATTAATTCCTTCTTTTACTCTCAAAGAAGTCCTGGTATGGTAGGTAATAGTGGTCTCCCTAAAATGTCATGTAGGTCCTAACTTTAGAACCTGTAAATGTTACTTTATAAGGAAACAGGGTCTTTGCAGATGTAAGTTATTAAGCATCTTGATATGAAGAGGCTATTCTGAATTATTTCAGTGGGCCCTACATGCAATCATGAGTCTCCTTAGAAGACAGGCAGAGAGGGAGACTTGGCACACAGAGGTGGGTGTCATGTGGCCACAAGCCAAGGAATGCTGGGGGCCACCAGAAGCTGGAAGAGGCAAGAAACTGATTCTCCCTTAGGGTCTCCAGAGGGAAGGCGGCCTTGCTGCTACCATGATTTTGGCCCGATGTTGCTGATTTCAGACTTCTGACCTCCGGAACTGAGAAAATACATTTCTATTGTTTTAAGCCACTGAGCTTGCAGTAATTTGGCAGCCCTAAGAAACTAATACACCTGGGTCAGAAGACAAGTTGTGTGGTTACTCTACTTTCCCAGATCTTGAAAGTTATCTGTTCCCATCTCTTACTCCTTGCAGGCTGTCATAGTCACTCCTCTCTGCATCTCTGCTTTGTTCTTCCTTCTCTTAGTGGAACAGACTTTCTTTACTTAATTTGCCAGACCTCCCCAACAAGATTTCCTGGCTCCAATATACTTGAATCTGAGAAGTCTAGTATCTGAGTCTAATTGACCCATTTTCTCAGTGTGCCAATTCTAATTCCCTAGGGAAGAAAATGAGATTGGCTCAAATCTGTCTCCAGATTAATTCCTCATGTGTTAGCTCTATGTTGTTTTTTTTTTTTTAATCCAGTCGGTGATGCGTGGTGGGGAGAGGTCATATAATAGAAACATGTTTGAGATCAAGGCCCATTTCTTTGGAGATATGTATGTGTGGTGGGTAGTTTAAAAGAAGGAAGTGGGGGCAAAGAAAACTCCTCCAAAAGTGTCCACTTGTTAAAAAAAATTAACCCAGTAAATATTAGGCTTTCCAGTGCTCATGAATATTTATTACTATAATCAAGATCAAAAAGAAGGGTTTCAATTTGAAATTCCTTGGTGGTATTTTTCCTTACATATTTCATGTCTTGAAGTTTTCTGAGCTGAAGTTCAAAAAATACTAATTTCCTTGAAATCGTCTTTGAATATCAAATCAATCATATAATCTTCCTTTCATAATTAAAAAGAATTTCCTTGAGATTTGTATTGGTCTCTTTGCTTTCTATTATATCATCATTAACTCATTGAATAGTGTAATCTATTGAGAAATATATTGGAGAGAACTGTTAACTGTAGAAGTTCCTGAACTTCCTTTATATTTCCCTTGAGACAATGTAGATATCAACTTCTTTTACTAGTAAGTGTTTAATAAATGGAACTTATCCCTGTTCAGGTCTTCTGCGTACCTTTTCAGAGAAGTCCCATGTGCTAAGGGAAAATACATGTGTCTCCTTATTTAGCTATGAAATGTAGCCAGCACGGTAGCATATTGTATCCCTTCATGTCTTGTCTTCCCTTGTCTTCCTTCTTTTTTTTCTTTACTCTCACCGTTTACCTATGCCTCCTGAATAAAATGTTAACATTTTAATTCTTGCCTCAGAGGACCCAGAATTTCTTAAAAATCCAGGCCAAGATGATACCCAATGCCTTTCTTGTGATTGAAGAGAATTCAATCTTTTGACTTTAAGTTATAGTTCCGTTATGTATATCTTTCTGATACGTAAGACTCCAATGGTGGATTTTCGTTGCTATATGTTAGTGACCAGGAAAATCAAACACATATCTAAATCTCCTAGGTATACCTAATTGGATTCTACACCACCTGCTATCAGACTGAAAGAAAGAAAACAATAATAATAATAACAACAACAAAAGTGCTAGCCTAGATAAATAGAGGTTTGAATTTTAATAGATAAGGGGCTCAGGAGCCAAGAAGAAGTACATCCAAAAAGGTGTATAGGGTTCTCTACAAAAATAGGATAAACTCATTATATTTTTATACAAAGAAAAACTTTTTAAGATTCTTAGAGCCTTTATGTTTCTTTGTATGGAAATACATGTACTTTTAAACTTATTTGTAAAATCCCCTGAGATATTTCAAAGTACTGCAATACCTAGGCACATTTATAAGTAGAATGAAATTTTGGCTTTAAACTGACAGGAATTTGAACTGAATCTAGAAGTCTTATTTTCAGGAAAAAACTCTGGCCTCATAATTCGGAGACCTGAATTGAACTTCTGGCTCTGCTACTCTCTGGCTGTGTGACCTTGGGCAAAAGCCACAAAATTTTCTCTGAGCTTCAGTTTCCTTATCTGCTGAATGAGGTGTCTCTAGTAGATTTCCCATCTTTAACATTTCTTGTTTTCCTCAGGCCCTCATGACTTCAGGGTTGATGTAATTCTGAATAACTAACAACTGTATCCTTGAGGTTAAGACAGAATGCACCATCTTTACAGTTGTTGAAGGTAACCTTGTCGTAGCAAGAAAAGATAACAATGGAATGGCAATGACTAATCTGTTAACCAAACCCTACATAACTGGAGTTTATGCCAACCCTTCCATTGTGAGAACTGTGACAGTTTTCCTGGTCTGATAATGAAATGGTGGCTAAGCTGAGGGTTCTGTATGCTTAAAGACTTACTGTCTAAAATGTTAATGTGCGTGCCAAGGACGTATAGTGTTTTGAATGGTTGATTCTCAAATACTAAATTACTATCTGCGAGTTGCCAGACAGTCTGGCCAGAAACTCTGTTTTCCTTGACCAAGGCCAGTGTTTTGTGTTTGAAACTCTAGTAGATTGTATTGGGTGTCATGTTATTCCAATAGGAAATCCTTGACATAGATCTTCTGGGGTGAGGATGGCTAGAGTTTGAGGACAGATTTCAGCTTTGCTTGTTGCTGAGTTTGCTTTAGATGATTTATACAAACCTGTGGAGAATGTGATATATATCATCATATACAAGAAAATTTATTAGCAATGCATTATTAAATATTTATATGCACTGCTCACCTTCACATTGACTGCTTTGTCACTTTCTTTACACATACTTTTTTTGCTATTACTAGTTTCTTCATGTGCTTTGATTAGCTTTAGACAATAGACAATGCTTCAGTAAAAATCTAATCAGAATGTCAAGGAAACAAATAGTTAAGAAGAAAGTAATATTTTTGATGTTGTAAAAAGAGTAGTAGAATAAAAATCTGAATATTTGGCATCTAGTATTCATTCTGGGTCTAAATTTATTGCATGATTTTGGAAAAGTTCACTTAACTCTTTGGCATCAATTTCCTTATCTGTAAAATAGGCATCATTGTACCCGATCTATTTTTTTCACAGATTAGTGTGAGCATCAATGGGGTGATTGATGTGGATGCACTTTGAAATTTGAAAGGTTTTGGTCACATGCAAAATATTACAGAACCATAGAATTACAAAATTTTGGAGGTGAAAGAAACCTCAGAAAACACAGTTGAGTTGTTCTCAAACCTAGTGTAGAAACATACTGCTACACTGCATTCAGGTATGGTGGATGAAAAGACTCTTGCAAACAATAAGCAATAATTTCCATTTTTACCTATGAAGGAGTAGCTGCTATGAGACTTTCCCTCCCACTGAAAACAAATGAAAAATTGAAAAACATATGTATGAGACATGTGTATGAGAGTGTGTGGCATATTAGTAGCGTAGTAAAGAGTATGTTTGGCAATAGACAGTGGCTTGTTTAATTTCAGTGTAACAATAACTGTAGGAGATAAAACTGGAAGTGTGGTTGATGTCAGATGATGAAGTACTGCAAATCCAAGACTAATCACTAAAAAAAATTAAATAAAAGAATTATAACACAAAACAATAATGGGGATAAAATAGCATCCTAAAATTACTCATTTAATTCAAAATAATACATGAAATATGGAAAAAGAATAAAAAAACAGATTGTAAAAATCAAAAACAAATAGTAAGATAGTAAGTTTAGACTCAATGATACTACTAATTACATTAAAGGTAACTGGTTTAAATGATCCAATTAAAAAGCTTTAATTGGGGGCTTCCCTGGTAGCGCAGTGGTTAAGAATCCGCCTGCCAATGCAGGGGACACGGGTTTGATCCCTGGTCTGGGAAGATCCCACATGCTGCAGAGCAACTAAGCCTGTGTACCACAACTACTGAGCCCACTTGCCTAGAGCCTGTGCTCCACTACAAGAGAAGCCACCGCAGTGGGAAGCCCGCGCACTGCAGCAAAGAATAACCCCCACTCACCGCAACTAGAGAAAGCCCACGCTCAGCAACGAAGACCCAATGCAGCCAAAAATAAATAAATAAATAAATTTATTAAAAAAATAAAAAGTTTTAATTGTCAGACTGGTTAAAAAAGTAAGACTGAACTATATGGATTCTACAAAAACTCAATCTAAAAATAATAGATTAAAAGTAAAAGACTAGGAAAAATATAACATATAAATCCTAATTATAAGAAAACAAATGACAATATCAAAGTAAATTTCTAGCAAGGAATATTATCAGGGAAAAGAGGGACAGTTTACAATGATAAAGTGTTCAATTCATGAATAAGATGTAGACATCCCAAATGTGTATTCACTTAATGGCAGAGCATCAAAATATATGAAACAAAAACTTACACAACTCAAGGAAAAGAAAGACAAATCCACAATTACAGTTGGCAAATTTCAACACACCTCTCTCCTAGTAATTGATAGAAGAAGAAGAATGAAAATTGGTAAGGACATACAAGATTTGGATAATGCTTTCAATAAACATGACCTGCCTGACACTTATTGAATACTCCACCCCACAACAGAATACATATTTTTCAAATGTGTATGTGTATGTTCAATAAGGTAGATTTTATGATGGGCCATTAAAACAAGTCTCAATTTCAAAGAATTGGAATCATACAAAGTATGCTCTTTGATCTCAATGGAATTAAATTAGAAATGAATAACAGTAATACATATTTCAAATCCCCAAATATTTGGAAATTAAATAAGACACTTCTAAATAACCTATGGTCAAAGGAGAAAAATAACAGGAAAAATTTGGAAATATTTTGAACTGAATAAAAATAAAGCATAGTAAAATCTATAAAATGCAGCTAACGCAGTGATTATAGTGGTCTCGGGAAAGTGACTGACTATACATTAAAACAGTCACTGTAATTCATCATATAACATGTTAAAGAAAATCCATATGATCAACTTAATGCAGAAAAATTTTTTGACAATTTGATAAACACTCATGGCAAATGTACAATTGAAGAGAATTCTCAAAACCTGATAAAGGTCTGACATCATTCTTAATGGTGAAAGACCAAATGCTTTTCTCCTACGATCAGGAACAAAGCAAGACTACCTAATCTCATCATGTCTATTTTCTGTTGTACTAGAGGTCCTAGTCAGTAAAATAGGCAAGAGGAAGAAAGGAAACACATTCAGATTGGAAAGGAAGAAGTAAATTTGCCTTTATTAAAGGATAACGTTGTATACATAGAAAATCCTAAGTGATTTACAAAAAAGCTCAGCTTGAGGCTCAGCAAGATGAATGATTTCCTCAAAATAATAAAATCACTTAATGGCAGAAGCAGGACCAAATCCCAGTTTCTTCCCAGTTCATCCTGTTATACCTTTTTATTAATAAACTTGAAGGTAAGTTTCCCTTCAGCACATAACTAAGCAGTGATGCAACTGTAGACATTCAGGCGTTGACTCAGGTATTTTCTTATGTTAAATACTTTGGTTAATGCCTTTCTTTTCTTAGAAGGCAGAAATTAAAAGTAAGCAATTTTGTATTCTTTTTCCCTTGTATTATTTGAAAGCCTATCCTCATTGCAGCATCATTCACCAGAAGATATGAAAAGTGACTTTATATTCATGTGAACATTTTATTTAAATCTGTCAACATACAGAATCATGGCAGTTATTCATATTTTGACATGATTATTGTGGAGAAAATCACACATTAAGTTGTTACATGAAAGGGAACATGACAGGCATGCATCACAGGATCTTTCTTCATAAAATGAAGATTTCAAAGAGAAAAAACAGAAAAAGATTAAATATGTCTTTGCTTTGTGTCACTTAAAAAAAAAAACCCTGCCATGTTCAAATGAAACAAATGCAGGAGTGAACTGCTGTACTATAGTTTTAGGAAGGGAAAATTCTACTTATTGAGACTAGAATAAACCAGATACTATGCAAGGGATTTTATTCATATTTTCCCATTTTATCCTCACAGCATCACTTGTAGGTAAGTCTAATTGTCTTTGTTATACGAATGAAGAAACTGATATTCCAGGAAGTTTAGTAATTTCATAGAGTTTGATGAAGCTGGGAAAGGTGTGGACCCATCAAACTGAAACCCAGGTCTGTTAGACCATAAAATCTGTGCTTTGAAATGTGTGCATCTGGGAAAGAAAATGAAACAAACTGGGGAGTTTTATGGAGATCCATTTAGTAAATATGGTCACAACATTAAACAATGAATCCAAAATTCATAATTATATCACAAACACTTGCAATGCCTTTTATTTCACATTATAGAGAATTTCAGAGAGCCTGTATTCTATGAGTTCTTTTATGTTTGTATTCAAGGCGAGGGGAGAAAAAGTAACTACAATACCAAGGGTAATTTTAAGACATATGTGCACTGAACCATTCTTTACTTGGATAAAACATACAGACAATCATTAGGATCCTGCAAAAGTTGAGAGAAATGATCTGAAGTAACCTCTTTCCCTATTAGTATATGTTGAAATAATGAAAACTGAGTAGCCTTGTAGCCTTGGCAACAATTAAATTGTTCCACTGGAGGCATATGGATTTTCATGGTTTTTATTATTAAGTTAGAAAAGCTCCTGAGAGCTCTGCTGGGGCTGAGAGAGTGGGATTATATGGGATTATTCCTGCTAGGCTGACCCTTACTTAAAGTCCCCATTAATATCTTTACAAAAATCTTGGCAAAATCAGTTTACTTTTCAGACTTCAGCATTTCTTTGGGACTATTACAGGCGTAACTTAAATTCAAGAAAAAGGAGCAAATACTTTTCCAGTTTGTAAATATGGTTTGAAGGTTTAAAAGTAAAGATGGTCTAGGGATGGAATTTTTAATTATGCTTCTGCAGGAAGTCTGACAGGAAGGCTTTTTGCTGGGAAGTTTAGGGCAAGGAGAAGATGAAATTGACAGTGCCTTGAGCCTGGCAATGGATTTTCCCAGAAGAAATATTGATAATACAAAGCCGTCAAATGGATGACAGTTTCTGAAGTCTGTACAGCCAACTTTCCCTGAGTCCTGACATATGGAGCACTGCAGAGGCCACATGGTGCGGGAATTCCCAAATTTCCACTTAAATTTCTTTTCCTTTTCAAAAACTTTGACAGCTGAAGTTGCAGCAGCTGACCTCTAACTGCTCTTCTGAGGGAGCATGAACGCTGATCCATGGCAGGCAGGATAGCAGGCTCTTTATGGAAAAGGGCTGTGAGTGGCACTGAGGATCGTAGGTTTGATTGGGGGGCGTGGAGAGAGGGTTCTGTGCTGATTTCTATGAGGGGCTACTGGTCCTTGATTTATATCTTCAAGGAAGCAGGCTGGTGTAGATAGACATCCCTGGATCCAAGTCTTAGTTTTACCACTGACAGCTGTGTGACCTTGGTCTGCTTTTTGACTTCTTCAAGCCTATTTCCTCATTTGTCCAAAAAACCTAACTTGTAGGGTTGTCATGAAGGGTTGGACTAGTATATGTAAAATAGCTAATCTAGTGCTCAGCGCAGTTTAGGCCCCAGTAAAGGCCCTATGTATTTAACCAAATGAAATGCCTGTCATATTTTTTATTTTCAGAAATTCAGTTTCCCAGTTGTTCAACTAAGAGGCACACAGCATGGTCCTAGCACAGTGCTCGGAATTAGAAGATACAGAGGTGAATAAAACCTCAGCTCCCAGTTAGCACATAGTCTGGTAGGGGAGAGAGAGAAATACAGAACTTCAGATAAAGTAGAATAAATAACACAATGAGGGGAGCCTTTATGACTGAATGTCAATAAGGAAGCAATTTGATTTAAGCTCAGAGGAGCTCTGTTCCTGTGTATTAGGCGGGCAGGAGTGTCTTCTTTCCCTTCTCATTTGAACACCTCTCAGTTTTGGGTTCTCTTGGGGTTCTACCAATCAATGGGTTGTGGTTACAGTCCTCTTAAATCCCAAATGCTGAGGAGCAGTGACTAAGCCTGACACAATTTTTCATCTTTCACGGTGCCTAATGCAATGCTTCCATGTAGTTAAGCAATGATGCTTAATTAATTAATTCATGAATCCTGCTATATTAAACTTTCTTGGGAGAGTCATTGTTTTTAATAAATCTTTATTTATTAAGGTGAGGACCATGAACCAAGGAACCAGGTAAAATGTTCTTGGAGCCCACAGGTATCATGAACATGTTAAATTAAAATACAGGGCCTGAGTCTTAGTGTGTTGAGTTGAAAAAACAGGCATGATTCTGATTTACGCTTTGATTAGAGAAGTTAAATACAACATTAATTTTTCTAAATTGAATTTCACATGGAGACCATTAAGACGTCATGATTTGGGAGCTACCTGAGTATCCATGCCTCTTATCAGAACACCTGGTAATCCAGATCCTCAAATAGCAAAAAGCTATATATCAGTATATAGTTTGTCACTCTTGGTCAATGCCAATGAAAGCAAGTAGGTCTCACTTAGTATGAATCCTCAATAGCTTTGGTATATTAGAAGCAAATTCAGTCACACATGTGGCTTGATGGAGATTTTAAAGCTGAGCAGGACTTCCCTGGTGGCACAGTGGATAAGAATCCGCCTGCCAATGCAGGGGACACAGGTTCAATCCCTGGTCGAGGAAGATCCCACATGCCGTGGAGCAACTAAGCCCGAGTGCCACAACTTCTGAGCCTGTGCTCTAGAGCCCGCGAGCCACAACTACTGAGTCCACGTGCTGCAACTACTGAAGCCCGCGCGCCTAGAGCCCGTGCTCCGCGACGAGAAGCCACTGAAGTGAGAAGCCCCCGCACCACAACGAAGAGTAGCCCCGGGTTGCCACAACTAGAGAAAGCCCGCGCACAGCAACGAAGACCCAATGCAGCCAAAAATAAATAAATGAATAAATGGATAAATAAAGCTGAGCAAATTATATTCATTGCCTGCATCGATTTGCGAAGGTTGCAGAGGCTTCTTTAACTAACTTGGCTATACTCATTTTACAGTGGCAATCTCCATGTAGGAGGGGCTTGAGAGTGGCAGTGCAATGGGAAGGGGGTGATGGTGGCTGAGAGATGAGCCCTGAAGTAGCATTTGCACAGCTAGCGCAGGGCTCTTACATTGTGTGGTTAGGGAGACTGTTGTTAGGGAGTGTGTGACAAAGCTCCTCGCTATGACGCTGTTCAGTGAAGGTGCAGTCTTGGCGTGCTTTTCCCTGAGTGATAGCAAATGATCAACCAGTATTTAGTGAATTCTCACCCCTGTGAAACATCACTGCCTGTCTGTGTCTGGACATGTACATAAAGTCATGGTGTTTGGAGACTGATTTAGGTTGGAATGTCAGCCCTTCCACTTAAAAATTTTGTAGTATTTTGTGAGTGAAACAAACTATTTATTGGGAGCAAAGGGAAGAAAATGACATGGTTCTGTTTCCGTGGAGCTCATGCTTTCAGAGGAACTAATTTGCATGAACATCCCATTTCCCTCATTGACAATGAAATAAAGTAATAGTGATTGGCTTACAGGGTTTTTATGAAGATGGAATAAAATAATATTTCCAAAATAACATGTTCAGAGACCAGCCTGTAGTGGACATTCAGTGAATGTTAATTGCTGGGCCCATCAGTGTGGCAGTAATTCAGAAAAGGATGAGACTCGTGTGGACTGGAGAAGTCGAGGAAGGCTTAACGGTGAGATAGAGTTTGACGAGGCATTGAGGATATTTCCATGCCCAGAGTGGGGGGTCCAGCACAAACAAAGGCCAGATGCTGGGGTAAGGCAGAGCAAGTCTGCAGGACAATGAGGTTCCATCCCAGCTTGAGGGAAAAGCTGTGTTGGAGCAGCTGGTAGAGAGGCAGGTTAACCTGAATTTTGGAGGTCCCTGGGGGCTGGACAGTGGAATCCAGACTTGTTTTATGGGTGTTCAAAAGCTGTTATGGTTTTCAAAGCAAAGGGCTGGCATGATGAAATGTAGCCTTACAAAAACTGGGTCCATAGCAATGAGCTCAACAGATTAGTTCCAGAGAGACTCTGGAACCAGGGAGGACAGATTGGATGCTGAAGCACATAACTGAGGATCTTGAATTTAAAGAGCTGTTTAGAACATGAAGTTTGATTTTTTTTTCTTAATTTAATCTTCATTTTGAATCATAAATACAGCACTAATAAAAAGAATTCAGCATTTTTGCTCTCTCAGGGTGTTATATGGAATCCTAGCAAATGGAATTGAATTTTTACCTAACCTGCTGTCTAATACCTTTTGAGACTCCCAAGCCGTATTTCTGCTCTTGTCCACTTGATCTGACACAGTGACAGCAGTATTTTTTAAAGCTGCTTTGGCCTCCCGGGGAAGAGTGTAATTGACCTGGTGTTCAAATGCTTTCCAGTTTGAAAGACTGGGGAAAACAGAGGTGGCCAGAATGTCCATCTTGGTAAACAGGAAGAAAGAGTCTTCATCATTTAAATGTTTACTCCTCGATCAGGGTGTAGGACTGTATAACTATCAAAACTGACTTGTATATTAAATTTGGAGAGTTCCCTTAAACTTTAGAGACTCACAGAATTTGTAAACTCATAGCTTTAATTTTATTTTTTCTTGTTAAAAGTTAAGATGATACTGCCAGTCTAAGTGTCAGATCAGTTCACAGAAAAGTGTTTGATCCTCAGGATTTTTAAGGTTAGGGAATTGTTAGGTCAGTTATAAATGTCCTCTAAACCTGGCTGGAGCCACGCCTGGCCCTTTGTCTTCACTGTTGCTGGTCTGTAAGTGGTTGCCTTGATCCTGTTCTATGATCAGGGGCTTGGGTGGGGCAGTAATGGCTCCTGGAAAAGGAAAGCAGCTGAATATTAAAAAAAATTTTTTTTTCAGTAGGGGAATTTCCCCTTACCTCCAACAGCTTAGTATATTTTCTGGCAAATCTTCTTTGGGTTCACTGCAGGCTAACCTTACTGACAACCAGGAAAACTGAAAAGAATGGCAGGACTCCTGAACTGCAGCTCCCTGGATGTGTATGGTGTAACCCATCTTTTCCCGACTGTGTCTGTGTCTAACCCTTTAATGTGTCTAACTCTTTACTAAGACTTTTAACCCTTTAATTTCTGATTATAGAATTTTTTTTGGTTAAATAAGTCTAGAAAATATGGGAGGGATGTAAGGAAGGAAAAAAAAACTTATAATCTTCACATCCAGATATAATTATTGCTGTCTGGGTATATTTGCAAAATATTGCATATTTGGAATAACTCTATATAACTTCTACACTTTTCTCTTTCACTGAAATTCCTATCATGAGCTTCTTTAAAAACTCCTTTAAAAACGTGATCTTAGTGGCTGCGGAGTGTTTTGTTGAAATACCATAAATTTATGTAACTTTCACTTGACTTTAATCAGTTATTTATTGATAATATTCTTTTATAGAATCAGAACTTACTGTGCCTTATCATTGAATATATCTATATGAACATATGACCATCATATTCACTTAGGGTGATTGAAACTCCCTTTTGTACTGGTGAAGACATTTTGGTATCCTGTTTCCTTGCAAAATGTAACAGAGAAGGGACTACCGAAAGCACACCCTATTGGACGTATGATAACTACCTAAGGTCCAATCTACCACACAGAATACTTTGATTCGTCTACTTTGATTCCCTCTCCCCTTTTTCTGATTTATTCCCACTTCTCTGGTTATCATGGGGAAGCCATTTTGGACAATATGACTTTATAACCTGGCCACAGTCCATTGTCCCAGACTTGGGTACCTGATCAAAGTAGGGCCAATTAGCATCTTGTTCTAAGACTTTGGACTAAAGCTGAGAGATACCTTTGATGACTGACTGATCATCGAAGCCATAAGAGATGCTACTTCAGGGCTGCTGGTGGCCACGTTTACTGCCATATGGACAAGAGAAGGAGAGAAAGCAGTTGAGAGAGAGAGTGTGAAAGTGAGGGCAAGAGACTGAATAACAGGAGAGAGAGAGAAATGAAACAGATACACAGGGGTTAGCAGCGATGAGCTATGAGAAATGAAGAGAGATATTAAATAACTGGCACTTAAATAACCGATTTGAGCTACTCCACAGACCTTGGCTCTCATGAGAATACTAAGGATCCTTATTATAAAAGTTCCCTCCCTCTACTTTATTTGGTTCAAATCGGTTTTCTGTTGCTTGAAATCAAAGTCATCCTAACTCTTAAAACTCTGCCTGCCCTTTTCCTTGGAAAAATTCTCATCTAGATCCTTCTGTTATTTTTTGGTCTTATTTTTTTTAAAAAATTTTTATTTCTTTGTTCTAGAGAAGGAGCTTAGGAAATAAACAAAAGAAGGCTGTAGGGGAAGTAAAACATATCTTTAGAGAAGGGATGTGAAGTCTGTGAAATTTCAGAATGAAAGTGTTGACTATGAGCCTGCCTACCTGGAGAATGCTATGTTTGCCAGTTTAACCCAGAAAATTCCTCCAGAGACCCTGAAGCATACTGGGACCTTGCAATCATACCTCCTGAGATGTGGTATCATATTCTAATGAAGTTCTTTAAGTATACTGCCTAGAGTCATTAGGCTTTCAACAAACCAGATTCAACAAATTCTGCTTAAAGAAGAATACTATGATGTGAATATTTACAATGTGTAAATCACTGTCCTAAGTGAGCTTAAGGTCGCAAAGAAACTTAAAAATATCTTGTGCTCAGAAAGAGCATATTCTGTTGTTAATATAGAACAACAGTAGTGCACGTGTGTGTACACCCGCTTGTGCTATGAGGAGATACTACGCAAGGTACTTTATAGTTCTTATTTTTCCTTTCCTTTCCAACAGCCCTTCTCAGCCTCATTACAGAAAACTAGTGCTCATCTAAGTTAAGAAATGTGCACGGTTGTGAGGTGTGAGGTTGAGATTGGACTCAGCTCTGTGCATCCTCAAAGCCCATGTTCTTCACACTGTCATATGCTTTCACTCCCTCATGCTGCCTCCCCATATCTAGTTAGGAAATAAAACATGTGCACATGACAATGTGACCAGTACAAGAAGACAGGAACCCCATGCTCAGAACCAGGGTAGGAGATGCAGAAAACAAACATCCCAGTGATCCAGAGTAGAGTGAATCCCCTGAAATGGGGTAGTTATGGACCCCTCTATCTATGAGGTGGGGCTTGAATTAGTCCCTACAGGAGGGAATATGCTTGGACACTAGAGAAAAGTGTGCAGAGCCCTCTTAGGTAATGGAGGTTGCTGGAAATGTTGTGATGAGATAGTGGCTTCTAGGAATTGTGTCAGTCTCACAGTTGATTATTTATGGGTTAAGCCAGGGCAGGGCCACCAGTCACTTTTATGGGGCCAACAAAGCCAATTGCCAATGGATTTATTTAATGATCTGCCTGAGTAGCCTGTGAGATTAGGGTAGGCTGGTGAAACCCACATAGACCTTTAGTTCTTATCTGCAAAGCTAATTAGGCTCTTCACAGCAAATTAAATTTTTCATTTCCCTATGCACCCTATTTCATATTAGACAAGTGAGAGTATTTAAATAATTGCAACTTCAATATCTTGGAGTACTTCAGGACTAAAGCTCACTGCATGTTTTCAGTTCTTGCTTTTCTCCTAAGAACAATATAAAGATTCAATTTATTAAGATCGTCATAAAGTCAAATACTTGGCTTTGAAGAAATGGTAGATTTGCTTGAAAATAACTGAAGAAAATAACACACAGGGTTTGCTGCTTCAATTGTAGATCTCAGTGGGTATATGTGGCATAAACTCCTCTGTGACTACTGTTCTAGGATGAACTATTATGTAGATAGTTCAAGGTGGATCTAAGCAGGGGAACTGTGCTCTGAATAGATTCATTTTTTTCCCTTTTTGAGACACAGAAGCCTTTAAGAGAATATTTTTGATAAAATCTTTGTGTTAATGAGCAGTGACCTAAATATTAGGTCCCTGACAATTGACACACATGGGATTTATTTTATGAAGAAAGGTGTTGAGGCTCTGCATAAAGTAGGTGGTAATCAACATGAAACCATTGGTGTAAAACCCACAGCATAAGGCATGAATATTCAGCTTCTTGGTTTTGGATTGCACAAAGCCTGGGATGTAGCAGGGGCTCATCAAATGTTAGATTCTCAAGTGTATATTCCTTGCACCACTCACTTGCCAATTAATAATCGGCTGTCTTGTGCCCTTGTTGATCCTGTCTTATGGTGTTTTGTTGAAGCAGTATTGCAAAGTGGTTAATGTATGCCTGCTTAGAATTCTGACTCTGACTTTTATGTGCTGTGTGATTTATATAACCTTTCTATATCCCATTTTTCTTATTTATTTTTTCCAGCTTTATTGAGCTATTATTTTCACATAACATATGTAAGTTTAAGGTGTACAATGTGATGACTTGATATGCATATATATCATGAAATGATCCCTACAATAAAGTTGGTTAACACCTCCATCCCTTTATATAATTACCAGTTTTTTTGTGTGTAGTGATAGCATTTAAGATCTACTTTCTCAGCAACTTTTAGTTACATAATATAGTTTTGTTAACTATAGTCACCATTCTACACATTAGATCTCAGAACTTATTTGTCTTATAGGTGGAAGTTTGTACCCTTTGGCCAACAACTCCCCATTTCCCCCACCCCCTATCCTCTGGCAACCACCATCCTACTCTCGGTTTCTGTGAATTTGGCATTTTTAGATTCCATATATCAATGAGAACATATACTATTTGTATTTCACTGTCTGAGTTACTTCACTTAGCATAATGCCCTCAAGGTCCATCAATGTTGTTGCAAAAGGTAGGATTTCCTTCTTTTTTGTGGCTGAATAATATTCCATTGTACAGGAATAAAGATGCAGATGTAGAGAATGGACTTGAGGACACGGGGAGGGGGAAGGGTAAGCTGGGATGAAGTGAGAGAGTGGCATGGACATATATACACTACCAAATGTAAAATAGATAGCTAGTGGGAAGCAGCTGCATTGCACAGGGAGATCAGCTCGGTGCTATGTGACCACCTAGAGGGGTGGGATAGGGAGGGTGGGAGGGAGACGCAAGAGGGAGGGGATATGGGGATATATGTATGCATATAGCTGACTCACGTTGTTATACAGCAGAAACTAACACAGCATTGTAAAGCAATTATACTCCAATAAAGATGTTAAAAAAATATTCCATTGTACATATACACCACATTTTCTTTATTTGTTCATCTATCAGTGGACACTTAGGTTGTTTTCATGTCTTGTCTGTTGTGAGTAATGCTGCAATGAACATGGGGGTGCAGATATCTCTCTGTTACAGTGATGTATATTTCCTTTGGATGTATACCCAGAAGTGGGCTTGCTGTTTCATATAGTAGTTCTATTTTTAATTTTTTAAGGAACCTCCATACTGTTTTCTATAGTGGCTGCTACAATTTATGTTCCCACAAACAGTGCACAAGAGTTCTTGTTCTCCACATTCTTGCCAATACTTGTAATCTCTTGTTTTTCTGATAGTAGCCGTTCTAACAGTTGTGAAGTGATATATCTT
The DNA here is from genome assembly GCF_002837175.3 of Physeter macrocephalus. Classification (NCBI taxonomy): domain Eukaryota; kingdom Metazoa; phylum Chordata; class Mammalia; order Artiodactyla; family Physeteridae; genus Physeter; species Physeter macrocephalus. The sequence goes on along the minus strand of NC_041214.2, from coordinate 70,150,484 downwards.
TGTGGTTTTAAAATTCATTTCCCCGATTATCAGTGATGCTGAGCATCTTTTCATATACCTGTTGGCACTTTGCATGTATTTTTTGGAAAAATATCTATTCAAGTCCTCTGCCCATTTTTCAATCATTGTTTTTTTAAATTTTGAGTTGTGTACATTCCATATATGTTTTGAATATTAGCTCCTTATCAGACAAATTGACTGCAAATATTTCCTCCCATTGTGTAGTCTTTTCATTTTTCTGATTTTTCTCTTTTGCTGTGCAGAAGCTTTTTAGTTTGATGTAATCTCACTTGTTTATTTTTGCTTTGTTGCCTGTGCTTTTGATGTCATATACAAAAATTTGTCGTCAAGATCAATGTCAAAAAGCTTTATCCCTATATTTTTTTCTAATGATTTTTCAGTTTTGGCTTTTATACTCTTCTTTAATCCATTTTGAGTTAATTTTCTGTGTACGGTATAAGGATCCAGTTTCATTCGTTTGTATGTGAATATTGAGTTTTCCCAGTACCACTTATTGAAGACACTGTTCTTTATCCATTGCATGTTCTTGGCTTCCTTGTTAAATATTAGTTGGCCATCCATGCATGGGTTTATTTCTGGGCTCTCTATTCTGTCCCATTGGTCTGTGTGTCTGTTTTTATGCAAATATCATACTGCTTTGATTACTGTATCTTTGTAGTAAAGTTTGAAATCAGGAAGTGTGATTCCTCTAGCTTTGTTCATCTTTCTCAAGGTTGCTTGGGTTACTTGGGTCTTTTGTGACTCCATGTGAATTTTAAGGTTGTTTTTTCTATTTTTGTGAAAAAGGCCACTGGAATTTTGATAGCAATTGCATTGAATCTGTAGATGGCTTTGGGTAGCATGGACATTTTAATTATACTAATTCCTCTAATCCATGGACACAGGATATCTTTCTATTCATTTGTCTTCTTCAATTTCTTTCATGAATGTCTTGTAATTTTCAGTGTGTATATGGTTCACCAACTTGGTTAAATTTATTCCCAAGAATTTAATTAATTTTTGATGCTACTGTAAATGGGATTGTTTCCTTCTTTTTCAGACAGTTCATTGTTAGTATATAGAAACACAACTGATTTTTGTATCCTGCAATTTTACTGAATTCATTTGTTCTAATAGTTTTTTGGTGGTGTCTTTAGCAATTTCTGAATATAAGATTATATCACATTCAGAGACAGTATTACCTCTTCCTTTCTGGCGGGGATGCGTTTTTGTTGCATTTTCTTGCGTAATTGATATGGCTTGGACTTCCAGTGCTATGTTGAATAGAAGTGTGAGAGTGAACACCTTTGTCTTGCTCCTGGTCTTAGTGGGAAAGTTTTCAGTCTTTCACCATTTGGTATGATGTTAGCTGTGAGTTTAAGCTTCATTTTTTCTTATTTATAAAATGGATTTAATAATGGCTTTTACTTTATAAGGTTATTGTGTCAAATAACTCAATACATCTAAAGTCATGCACAAATGGCTGGTGTATAGTGAATAGTCAATAAACGTTAATTTTCTTTAGTAATACTTCATATAAAAAAGTGATATTGGGGCTTCCCTGGTGGTGCAGTGGTTGAGAGTCCGCCTGCCGATGCAGGGGATACGGGTTCGTGCCCTGGTCCGGCAAGATCCCACATGCCGTGGAGCGGCTGGGCCCGTGAGCCGTGGACGCTGAGCCTGCGCGTCCGGAGCCTGTGCTCCGCAACGGGAGAGGCCACAACAGTGAGAGGCCCGCGTACTGCAAAAAAAAAAAAAAAAAAAAAAAAAAGTGATATTCTTGTCTTTTTAACCAGTTTATAAGTTTATTGACTATGGGAATTGTGCCTTATTTAATCTAGTATCCTTTATAGTTTCTGGCATAATAGTCAAACAATTTATTTTTAGAACATTTATGTATTATATATAAATATATATGTAATATATATAATATATTTTAAATTGTGCATGGTAAATTGAACACATATATTTGGAGATTTTTTTTGATTTGCATGAGAAATTTGTCATTGAATATGAGCTCCTGTGTGAGGAGAATATGATAGGTCTCTTTCAAACTCATGAATCCAGTGGGACTTCATGGTAAGTTGGCCCCCTAACCTCAGGCTAATATAATAATTTTTGACTTAGAGTTCTTTTATATGTGTTTTAGTGCTTACCCTTTGGTGAATAAAAGAATGCCTGTATGGTCTGTACGTGGTTCAGTAATGGTGTTCAGATACAACACAAACATTTTGGAAATTTTAAACAAATACATATTTTACTGTCTTTTCTGAGCATCTGGGAATTTTTTAAAGGAGAAGTCATCGGTATGTAGCAATGTGCTACTTTGTGAATAAAATGAGACCTGAAAGTAGCAGAGGGCAACTTTTACGTGCTTAGGACCAAATGTAGTTAAGATTAATGGCCCAGAGAAAGCAAAACCACAGGGAATAATGCAGGTTTGATAAAAAATAATTGCATGTATTTCTCCAGAATACTATGAGCATGACTCAACTTTCTGACTCCAGCCTTCCTTTGAGATAAAATAATCACCTTGACAAGAAATATCTGGGTTCTTCTCCACTCTACCAACCACATTTTGTCAGTGTGAGTGGGGTTACAAGACACAGGTTTAGGGTCTTAGACAGTGGGATCAAGAATGCATCATGGGGTTAAGAAAGCACAACAAACTACATGTTATAACTAAAATATAGATACAGGCAATATGTGTTCACTTTTAAAAATTTGAAGAAAATTATTTCTCCCTCACCTCCTTCATCCTTTTCTTTCTTTTCTTGCTGCTTTCCTTCTCGTCCTATTCTAGATTTTTTTTTTAAACTTTTTATTTGTACTGGGAGTCTTTTAAATTTCCATAGCTGGAACGGACCTTGAAAATCATCCAGTTAATTTTCCTCGGATCAATAAGGAAACAGACCCAGAAAAACATAGCCACTTGTTCATGATCTTACATTTAACTTGTCTCAGAATAACGCTGAGAAGTTTCATCTTTTGTATCCAATTTTCATTTTCCTCTCTTTGTTGTTCATTTTGGTAGCCAAGTGGTCCAGAGAATCAATTAAACACTGAATTCCTTTCAGAGAACATTCTCAGCTGGTTTCCCAGGTGTATGTTTTCTTTCTTGTCTCTATTCTTGTGACTAATACCTTTGAGGATCCCCTGAGCCTGTGGGCTCGTATTTTCCTGGCTATTCCTAGCTCCTCATCTGACCTGCACTGTGCCCTTTGCAGAGTAAGCCTCTTCAATTGCTGGGCCTGTTTCAGGTATCAGTCAGGTAGTAAGAACTTCCATGGTTACAGGGATGTAATGGTCTCTTAGTTACTTCTGGTGCTGCAGTAGAGAGGAAGGGGATAATAAAAGCTGAGATGAAAGCACTAAAATATTTATGTTCAGATTTTCGCTTGATTTGTTGGTGCTACCACTTTCACTTCAAGTCCTTGGACTCAAAATACTATTTCTGACACTCATGCATCATTATGTAAACATCAAAAATGCCGCTTTTACAGTGACTTCAAGTCAAGTAGGTGACAGTATGCGAGAAAAAGTGAAATTAATTAACAGATTATTTATCTGCCACATATTTGCACAAATTGGATCCCTGTAAGTCCACATGCTTTGTTACACTCTCAAAGGAGCACTCAGGATATTGGAATTTTGTCTCTGTTCCCCTAAATCCAGTCTCCTTCATGAAACTTCCTTGAACACGCCATGTCAACATGATTTCTTCCCTTTCTTTTAGAGCTCTTGGATTCTCTGTGTAAATCATCTCAGGTTGACAGATCACTTTATGTGATCACATTTTTTCCCAAACTAGACTCATTTAAGGATGGTGTCCTTAAGGATGGTGTCCTTAAGAATGGTGTCATCAAAGCACCTAGCACAGTGCTTTGCATATGGTGGGTACTTGATATACATCTAAAGGGTATGGACTTTACAAGTCACTTAAGCATGTCAAAGTACCTTATTTTTTTATTTTCATGTAACTGAAGTTAATATCTGTGTTAATGGCTATTTGGTCTAGTGGCAGAAACTTAATCTTACACAACTCAGATTAATGTCAGTCACTTCTGGGTTTTCTCAGTCAACTCAACCCCACTCCCCCTGCCCTGAGAAGATGGAGACTTGAGGGAATAACTTATGTAGTGCTACTCTCTTGATAAGAAATGGTGGTATCTGGTCTTCATTTGTTAGCACCTGTCTTTGCTGGCATCTGCTGCTAATGTACAGCACTTGGTTGTCTTAGTGTTAATCCAAACTGGTAGCCCCTGAAGACTGGGAACCCAGTTAATATCAAAATCACATGGTCCATGTCACATCAACATCCATGGTGCCTTATGGAGAAAACAAAACCCTTATGGAACCCCCATGTTAAAGAGCATATTCACTCGACTCTTGCAATTTTGGGAAAATGTTAGTTCCTTTTGGGGGGATGCCTGAGGTTCCCTGTGAAGCTAGTACAGACTCCCTGTCACAGAACCCAATGGAACCATCTACACTCTTCTATGCTGTGGGGTGGTACCATAGGAAATTAAATAGGACTTGGTGTCCTTTTGGCGCTCCAGATCTCCTATTCTATACCATGCATGGTGCTATGAGGAATTCCATAGAGCTTGGGGTCCTCAAGAGTTCCAGATCTTCTGTCCTGTGTTATGGTGTTATGAAGAACTCTGTAGGGCTGAGGGTCCTTTAGGAGTTCACATCCAGCAGGCTGTGCTACCATATTTACTATATTCCTGTCATACATACCATGCAGGTGATGGGTATTCTTTTTGAGGCTTTCCACTCCCATATATCAGGTCTGAGTGTATCTTTTTAATAATACTATGTTGAATTCTCTTCTGTCCTTAACTAACTCACTGCATCTACCCAGCTTAGAGTTTTCTCTCAATGTTGGATGTTTGGGTGATAAAGAGTAGGAGTGAGGTGAGAGATTGACTCCCTTCTCAAGGGCTGTAGCTGTCCAGATTTATTTGTGGAGGGTAAGCATAAGTTGGGAGACAACTCTATCTTTACCCATGCTGGTTACACATTGTGTTATGTATTACATATTGTACTATATATTATATATTACATATTGATTAATCTCCCACCATAATATTGATTATATATAGTAAATTAACAATCATTTTGAAAAAAATATTTACTGAGCATATACTATATGCTAAGCCCTGTTCTAGGAGCAGGGAAGATACAAAATAAAATAAGCTTTGTTTATGACCTCTAGAACTTAGTCTGGAAAGAGGTCAGTTACATTATAATGGAGCAAGTACTATTATAAAGAGATTATATTGTACTATGGAAGCACAAGGGAGGAAGGGACTATTTAGGGTTGTCAATAAAGGCTTCACAGATTTGTCCGTGAGTCGTAAAATACGTAAATGATATTTACAGGAGGTGTGAAGGTTTTCAGGGCTGATCAAGGAAAAAGAGATGACCACGAGGTGGCAGTACCACAGAAGAGTGTATTCAGGCAATACTTGGACAGGTTTGCATCAGCGGAAGTTGCTCACAGGAGGAGTCCATCAGCGGCTACAGCACAGCGGTGGTGGGGTCCTGGAGGTGGTGGGTGAGTTAGAGGGGAATGGGGTGGGTGGGTGTAGGATGGAGTGGGATGGTGGCAACTATCCAGAGGGGAGAAGGCCAAGGGAACTGCTGGGAAAGAGGAGTGTTGGAGAGGGGACATGTGTGTCCAGGTGATACTGCTCAGCTGCACAGCAGGGAGTCCCTGGGTCTGAGAGCTCCAAAGGTCAGCGAGGCCTTGGATCTTTATAAACACAGGGTTTACCTTATCTGTGGCTAGAAGATGGTGGACACAGTTTTGCAGGGTGTACAGAACAGCAGGCTCTAAATGGCTAAAAATCTTCTTTTATGGGCTATATTTTAAAAACTTGGATATGTAAAAATTTGAGTTTGGCATGGCAAGCTTTTGAGCTAATGGATCTTAGCCTTGCTGTAAAGAAGTAAACAACCTAGGGGGCCCCCTAGAGAGGCCATCATTGGGCCACTTATATGACAGTCTTTCAGTAGGCAGAGAGATATTTTATATAGAGGAACTCCACATTCAAAGGTCTTGAGGAGGGAGAGTATAGGGCATGACTGAGACAACCTCAGTACCTTAGTATGGTTGGTGTGTAACTTGTATGGAGCAGGTGGGGTTAGCAGTGGATGTTGGAATATTAATCAGCGCTCAAAGGGAGAGGGCATTTTTAGCCATAGTAAGGAGTTTCAGCGAAGTATGTGGAAGCAACCTCCTGTTGGACACGCAAAGGAGGGAGATATATATATATATATATATATATATATATATACATATATACATATATACACAAACACACATGCATGGATGGGCTCCTCTTGTGCCAAATAGTGAACATATCAGACATGGCTTTGTTGTGCGGGAAATTACCTTCATGCGAAAGTAACCTCCAAGCACATTACCAGGCAGGGTATCCCAGAAGTCACAGAACAACAGAAAAGCTCACAGACAAAGTTAAGATGCTTGAATCTTGATTTATTGGCTCATTGAATAAATTTAAAATGGTGAGAAGCAAGGGGAAAGATGGCATAAGTTAACATGCTTAGGGTAAGGTGAAAATGGGTGGAAGGACCATCCTGCTTGTTTTTTGTTTTTTGTTTCTTTTTTCATCCTGCTTGCATTTTGGGGTATACAATGTTCATATTTTTTTCTTTTTTTAATATTATTTATTTATTTGGCTACATTGGGTCTTTGTTGCTGTGCGTGGGCTTTCTCTAGTTGTGGCGAGCGGGGGCTACTCTTCGTTGCAGTGCACAGGCTTCTCATTGCCCTATTGTCACCAAATCTAATTGTCTAATATTTTTCCCAGCAGTACAATTATGAAAGTCAGTGAATGTATTTTTCAGAAAGAAATAAGAATTCTCAATTGTCATTCAGCAATATCAGATTATAAATTACAACCAGACTTCACTGAGACACTAAACTGTCACCAAATTACATTTTTATGTATACACCTTAAAATATATTTATACAAAATCATAGGTAGATTTATGTTTCCATTTGTCACCTTGATTTTTCTGTTCCTTTCATCCTTGTGAGCTGCTTTTCTTTCAACTCTATGCTAACCTGTTCACAATCCCATTATCTTTCCCATCTTTGACAAATAATCTGGCCACATAAAACAAAATATAATTTTTGGAAATTTATTGAAGATTTTTGGAGTCAAAATCAGGGATAAAATTCAGTTCACATAATTTTATCTCTCTTCCCATATCTGCAGGTAGGCTGGGCTTTGAGCAAGGCAGGGACCAGTGGGGTGTGGCTCCAAATCGCTGATTAGGGCAAGGTCAGCTGCAGGTATTTCTCATTTGCCTTGGTCCAAAAGCAAGACAAGGCAGGTTCTTTTCATGTTGATAGCGGAAGTGCAGGAAGGGCAAGTAGAAACATGGGGGCACCTCTTAAAGCCGAGTTTCAGAACAGGCACATGTCGCTTCTGCCCATGTTCCATTGGACAAAGCAAGTCATTTGGCCAAACCCAACATCAGTGGGCATGGAAATATACTTCTCTAGTGGAGGAACTGCAAAGTCATATTGTAAAAGGTGAGGATAGAAAAAGGAGTGAAATTTTTTGAAAAAACAACGCAATCTACGAGAGAGGAATTCGTCAGATTAAGTCTAAAGCTAAGGCTTTTAAAAAGGACTTTAATAAAGATTCATATTCAGTTTTAACATGTGCTCTGTATGGTACAACCTACTGATATCTGCTTTACATTGCTAAGTCTTGGTTTATTGCTTCAAGTTATGGTAAGTAGGTGGTATTTTGTAACTAGTGGATGTGAGTTTTTGAACTCGCCCCTGGTCGTCTAGAGCTTCTGGTGTTTAGATAGTCCCCACTTGCTGGCTCTCACTTCCTACCTGCCATGCATTTCCTTCTGTTATAGAAATTGGTATCTTTTTTTTTTTTTTTAACTAAAACTTCCTGTCCATTCCTTTCCATTTGCTTGAGGAAAGCACTACTGGCACCGAACCCATGAAATGGCCTTTCAGGTTGAGTAGAGATTCTCTTTTATTCTCTTGTTGACTTGTGGCCTGAAAAAGTAAGGAAGAATTCATAACATTGCCTGTTAATATCAAATAAAATTTTGTTTTACTTATGAAACCAATAAACCTGAGACCGCAATACTGTGAGATATCTTTTATTCATTTATACTCGACAGAGCATTTAAAAATATATATATACACACGTATGTACATACATTCACACACACATCTTATTGTACCATATGGATAATTGACAGAAGTCCTATGTGTTGAGTTGCGTGTAGGTTGTTTTTCTGTATTTTAAGTATTAGATTAAGAAAACAAACATTTCTTAGCAGTAGCATTATCAGCTTTCTCTTTATCTCCATCCGTAAAAATGCCTGACTTTCAAGGAAATCAAGTCCAATAATACTAGAAATAACACAATAATTCCCATGCAGGACGTATCACACCCATCTTCTTAGTTGTTCAAAGGCCTTCCCATGTTCAAGTTTAGAGTCTACTCTTAGAATGTGAGAGGCTCTAGGTCTTGAAAATTTGGCCCCAAATGAATATAGCTTATTCATTCACTAAATTGTTTTCAGCAAATACTTCTTGATCACCTCCTATTTTTCCGAACAGAGATATGCATTGGGTGCTACAAAAATGAATAAAGCATCTTGAGGACCTTACATTCTAGTGGAGAAGTTGACTAGAAATTAAACGTAAGTAATTATAATGATATGATATGCTCTGTTCCATAGGTATATGTCCAGTGTTTTGAAGCAAAGACTCTGGAAGAGTTGCAGAAGTCTTTCCTACTTCATTTTCCAGCACTCATACACGGCGTCGGCCTGGCAGAAGAATATGAAAGAGATTCACTGTAACTGTGATTCAGTGAGGAGAGGCATCTGAAGGCTGGTCCTGGGGAAAATTTTCCGGTAAGTTCTGAGGAATGGCTTCTATCTGCCATTCCATTTATATATGGAATATAAAAGGTAAGGCAATTTTTTAATTCAACAAACGTTTACTGTGTGACGGTTGTGAGCTCGGCATCATTCCCATTCTTGAGATACCTCAGTGAACAAAATAAATCTCTTCTTCCACAGAAGTTGTGAAGGAGACAGTGAACAATAAATGTAATAAGTAAATGAGAAAGTATGTTGGAAGATATTCCTCAAGGAGTTACTCCTTCTACACCTCTTGGGGATTAGATAAATTCTCAGGAGATCTCATAATAATTGGAATTCCTTTCAATTGCCTTGTTCTGTTAGACTGCGCTTTCTTTGAATCAGCAGGACACAGAGAGCAGGTACTGTTGTGCTCCAGTTATCTTTGGGTTGCACCTTTTGTAACGCTTGCTTGCTTATGTGTGTTTTCCCCCTAACTATATTATACTCTCCTTGATGGAAGAAACTATTTCAGTTTTTATATTTCTGGAACCCTTTACAATGAATGCTAAGTCAAGGCTTGGTGATATTTACAATGAGTCTTGTAGGATGAGTGGGCATATAGGTGCAGTAAGGGCAGATGAAGTAGGATGTGAAAGGGTGGGGAGAAAAGATCTCATGGAGTAGTTGAGGGACAGCAAGAAATGTAATGAAAGTTGATCTCTCACTCAAAAACTTCTTGATGTTCCTGTGATGTAGAAAAGAAAACAACTGAAGTAACTTTTTTAAATGGGAGAAATTAAGTGGATAGGTTCCTATTTCATTCTTAATGTCACAGTGACCCCCATGACCCATAGTTCATCCTTCTCTCTATGACGAGCCAGCCTTGTCAATTTATCTGTCACTGTACAGAATTAATCATGTTCAATTTGTGTGCAAGGTTTGGAGTTTTCTTAGAAGTTATGTCTTACCTGAAGGAATCTGTGCCCTTGAAGTCCTTGAAACAAAATCTTAGACTTTGCTTGCAATCAGTGTCACTCGTGCTTTGGTTTGATAAAGTCCGTCTAGGGCGGAGCTGCTCTTAGTGTCATGGTGGTCTCCTGAGGCTTTGATCAAATAAATTCTTCTCACTTCTGGCTCTTCAATTGTTTAACTTTGCAAGGGATTATTTAGCATCAGGAATGTTTAACTAATTTCAGGGGAGGTAGGGAACAATTCTTGTTTTCCTTGAGCCCTCTGGGGTCCTGCAGAATGGAGATGCTGTAGAAAGGGAACAGGACATTATTATTATAATGAGTGAGGGTGTGGAGGGATACAAGTAGGACTGCATATCACTATGATGAAAAGATAATTAGTGAAACATCTGTAGCCTGGGCAATTCGTCTAGCGATGATTACACAGAGGCTGGCTGGAAGGCAACACAGTGTATTATACAGAGTCCTGGAGGACCACTAAATGGAAACGGCATCACTTCTGTGTGAGAAGAAGTGAGATAACTTGTTATGCAAGGCAAATAGTGAAAGGAGCCTAAGCAAATGGCATAACAAAAACATCACTCTTCTCTTGAATGAAGTATTAAAAATGCAAAAGGCTGGGAATGCATATTTTCTTTCACTGCAGCTTCAGTTTGAATACATTTGGGACTTTTCCCCAAGCACCTGCTCCTTCCTGCCCTCCCCACTGGGGGAAGAAAAGGCCCCAACAAAACATGGGACACGTTGATTGGAAACAGTTCCAACAATCAGATAGGAATAAATGAAGGAACAGCAGAGTGAAGCCATCTATAAACATGTAAGTGGGCAAAAGTGGTAATTTGGAGACAGCAGGAATGATTGAGTTTGTGGGTAGAATAAAGAGAAAGTAGAACTTATAAGGAGAGTACACAGAGCTTGTTTCAGTGTGAATGTTTTCTTGGTGAGATGATTTTGGGAGATAAATCAGAGATGGCTCAGACAGTCACAGGATCTCCAGCCTTTGTGAGGCAGGGGTGGAGGTGGATTGAAGGATCAGGCTGTGTTTCCCGTAAGTACCAGCTAATACTGTCTAACCCCATATCCTGCATAATCACAGGCGGTCTGGTTATGCCTTGAAAATTACCAAAAATCACTGGGGAGCCCTGACATGGTCCACGAATCTGTCTTGGATGTTGTTGTTTCTCTCTTCAGGTGTCTGCTCTGGGCTTCTCCACTGATCCCTTCTAGCCTCGTTCTCTGTTGCTACAGTTCTCTCCAAGAGGGCCACCCTTCACCTTGTTTTAATGCTTTATTGAAGAAGTGAGGGTAACATAAGTGCCACAGTGCTGAGTGTCACTTTTCTTAGTCCCTTCGCTGTCCTTCTTTACAGGAGGGCCCCCTGTTGGCAGGCAGACTTCTCAGACAGGAGCCTGATACCATCCTGCCTTCTCACTTGCCCTGTTCCCACTCCTCTGAGTCTAACCCACTTTCTCCTCTCCAGCCCATCCAGAGGGAGCCAAATTCAATTAATATCATAATATCTCTTGAGCAATGTATCTGCCTGCAGTAAAGCCAGATATTTTCTGTGTTAGAATATTAAACATCTCATTATGAATCTCCTACATTTGGAATAAATCTACTAGCTCAAGCATTCTCCCCAATTATAGGTAGGTTATTGCCTTTTATTGGTTGACCAGAAAGCCTCATCAGTGTTTGTCAACATTTCTAGAACGATATATATTTCATATCCACTCTAGAATGCCAAAGTCCTCTTTTCTTTCACCCTGACATATCTAGCTCCAACAATGCTGAGATCCAGATACTGTTTGCTAGGACTGGAAGGAATGACTGCGTTTTAAAAGCCAGTTTATTCAAATCATGATTTTAATAGTTCTGTTGTCCAGGATTGTGGTTGTGTGGTGATGGTTACTAGGACTTGGAATGCTTCCACACAGGCAGTTCCTATTCCCATCACATTCCATTGCAGCAAACACCTCAAGGCACCTGCTTTTGGAATTCAGAAGTTGGACTCTGCCATTTAGCTGTATGACTATGAAAAGCTCGATGAATGTTCCTTGTGTGACTGTGCTGTGACAGCTGTGTGACTATGAACAGGTCTTTGAATGTTAGGTTTCCTCAGGACTTTTCTAATATCTTTACTTGATGACTGTTGTTATACAGTATTTCATTTGTTCCATTCATTTGGCAATTTCTGTGCAGATGATGACCACCGATTATGTATAATAAGGTTCTTGGGTTCTGCTGTCTTAAATTTTATAATAAGAAAACCTTGTGAAACTTGTAAAAACTTCAGAAGTTGGTAAACAGTTCATTAATTTCTGGCTTCCTGGTGAAGTTAAAAGTGTTCTGATAGCATCAATAAAATGCTGTGTGAGAAATTGTAATTGTAAATGTACCTTTAGATACCTGTGATCATTTTGGGCACTGTAGAAAGAATTTTGATTATTGTCTGAAAATCATATTGGACTACCTCATTATAATGCACATTACTGCATAACACTTATTTAACATTTGTTACAAAACGAACCATGTTACAAGGAAGATATTCCTTGCTCAGTAAGATGTAAAGTTGCATAGGAGAGTTGGTTTTCCTAAATAAAATAGGTAAATAGAGAATAGGTATATGTAAAATATGAGCTGGTTTAGTTTTATCTGCTAAGTTTGACAAAAATAATATAAATAGTACTAAGCACAACAATTTCACTTCTGAATGTGTAGCAGGTACCTTGCAGAGTGCAAAGAAATTTGCCTATAGTTTCTTATTTAATCCTGATATTGAAATTTGGAGATATGGGAGGGGTTTTCTGGTAACCTGCTTCACAGGGGAACACTGCCTACCTTTCTCTGGTAGCCTTTTCTTGCTTTCAGAACCTGTTGCTGTGGTTAACACTTAGTAACAATTTAATGAATGTTTAGCATTTATTGGATAAATAAGTAGTGGGAGGGATGACTTCTGATCCCTTCAATGTAAATGGAGGGGGCGGTGTTTTAGAGACAAATTTTATTTGAAATTGATATTTGAATTAAGCTTTGGGCCTCCTGGCAGTCAAAACTAAGAGAGGGATAGTGGGTGGTGAAATTCTATCACTGCTTCTTGTTTGTTGAGCAGTTAGTGTATGCTAAGCTGTGTATTCACAAATTTAAATCCTAGTATAATATTATTATATATTGATTACCCAGTATTTGCTAACATTTTTCTAAGTGTACTATATGTAAGGCTCAAAGATAAAATGTGGGATGCCCTGTTAAATTTGAATTTCAGATGAAAAATGAACAATTTTTAGTACAAGTGTGGGACTTTTTCCCTGGAATTCAGATTAAACTGAGCATCCTGTAATTTTATTTTCTAAATCTGGCAACCCTAGTCATATGTGCTATTGTATTAGTCTGTTCAGGCTGCTGTAACAAAATACCACAGACATATGGGTGGCTTATAAATCATAGAAATTTATTTCTCATAGTTTTGGAGATTGGGAAATTCAAGATCAAGGTGGCAACAGATTCAGTGTCTGGTGAGGGCCTGCTTCCTTGTTCGCTCCGTGTCCTCACGTAGTGGAAGGGTAAGGGAGCTCCCCAGGTTTCTTTTATAAGGGCATTGATCCCATCCATGAGGGCTCCACTCTCATGACCTAATTACTTCCCGAAGTCCCCCCTCCTAATACTCTCATGTTGGGGGTTATGTTTTCAACATATGAATTTTGGGGGAGGGATGCAAACATTGTCATAACAATTATCTTAATAATACAACAATCCTAAGAGACACATTTTATAAATGGCAGCACTTAGGTATGAAAGGCTGTGTAACTTGCCCAGGGTCACACAACTAGTAAGTGTGAACCAGGGTTTAAATCCACGTAGACTGGCCTCAAGGAAAGTTGTTAACTACAGTGCTATCCTCCCATATCTACCCCTATGACATAGGTATAATTATCCCCAGTTTACACATCAGAAGTTGGAGTTAATGAAGTCAAGGAAGTGGTGCCGTGTTACAAAGCCAGTAAGAGAGGCAGAGCTGTGACTCAAACCCAGGGATGCCTGTGTCCAGAGTCAATGCTTTTAATCTCTATCTTTAAAGATAAAATTATATACCTGGAATTTTGAAGATGAGGGACCAGTGAGGTTTTTGAGTTGTTAATATTTTCTTCCAGGGTAATGTGAGACAGAGGATAATGAAAAAAAATGCCTAGGGAAGGCCTAATGCCACTTAGCATCAACAAATTATATATAGTATCACCAAGATTCCTTTTAGAGTAGGGATTTACTTCACTATTTCTAGTAGCTTAAGTGTTGGCATTAGAATATTTCTGTATCTAGAGGGTCTGAACCGTAGAGAAGCTGATTCATCTTTCAGCACCTTACCTAATGCCCATGTCAACTCACAGGCTTTATTCAACATTCACAATATAGAGATTTTCAATGTGATTGTAGTGAAAGTGTTTCCTAAATGTTACCCTTGTCTCCTTCATTTGGTCTTTAGAATTAACAATGATGTGTTTCAATCTGAGAGAAATACATGCAAGACAGTTCTTTACATTTATTCATTCTCACTATATCCAGCCTGATTCTATTCCAGCATGGTAACTCAGGGCAAATCTAAGAAACAATGCAAATATGGGCTTGTCAGTAAAGATAATTTCTTAATTAAGCAAATCAGGCCATTTTAACTTTTAAAAATGTGTTCATTTGAATCAAACGAAATAAATCAAATGGATACATCTCCAATGACAGGCATAGAAATTGTGGTCTCAGAATTAAATTTGCCTCATCTCTCTGTTATTTGAGACAATTGACCATTTGTGTGAAAATCAAGTAATTATATGCTCCAAAGCTTTTTGAAAGAAAGGATGCAGGGAGAGAGAGAGAAACATGGGTGTGGGCCACCTGTAGATAACAAGACAACTTGATTCTGATCGTTTGGAATGAACTGAAAATGTTACCATCATGCACCTCGTGGGTGACTGTGTGACCTTTGAATCTACTTTGAGTTCCGTATTTTAAGCTTGAGAATTATTCACTTCTAGGGGATGGAGAATGTCTGTTTAAATACTTTCTAAGGGTCATTATGTAAGACCTTTCTTAGGGGGCTCACGATGGTCTTTAGTTTTACAGAATGTAAATAGATGTTTACTGCCAGCTATGCTGTAGCTCATTTGACAACTGTAATCTTTTACATGATTTCACATGTTACAGACAAATAAGATGTTTACATTTGTTGACTCATTTTGTTCTCATAAATGAGATAAATAGAGCAGGTAGCATTATATTTTGTTATAGTTCCTGATGCTGGAGCACAGTTTCCAAGGTCACACAGTCAGAGTATGTTGAAACTAGGGCTGCAATTCAGCTTTTTGGTGCCTTCTCTATTATATAATGTTATTGCTGTATGATTTTGCCAGGTATAATTTGTTACAGGATTAGCCCAATTTGTTCTTAGGGCTTTCAGAGGTGAGTGTGGAATATGATAATTTTCTGAAAATTCCTATTTGCTGTAGAATTGGCCTAAAGCCAAATATGAAGTGGATAATGTGTTATATATCTTGCTTCATTTTTCTTTGCCCTTTGGGTTTCCCTTCTTCTTACACAGTGTCAAGTAGTCTCATTCTGTTCCTTCTTTTATATCCAAAGACCCTTTCTGCAAAATTTATCAGAAGCTATTTTTCTGAGTGAATGTTCAGGTTCCAAAATGATCTTCCTTCCAAGAAAACTCAGCGCATTCCCATGCAAGTGATCTAAGTAGAAACAAACCAACGAATTAATTCCCATTTATCCATAAATGACTGAATACTTTCCCTCTCAGTGGTATATGCATTTGAAAAGAGAATACTTGGAAGGTAAGGTACAGTAAAAAGAAATTCAACTTTTTGTCTTTTGCAATTTGTTCTGGGGTGAATTCATTTTTATTTAGTCTGCTTGGATTTGTGGACTTTCCTGTATTTGGGTGTTCATGTCTTTCAATAATTCTAGGAAATTCTGAGTTATTATCTCTTTAAATATTATCTTTCCCCAGTTTTTTCTATTCTCTTCTGGAACTCCTATTAGACATCTGCTGGATCATGTCAAAATATTAGTGCATATATTGTACATAGTAAGTGCTAGATTGTTGGTGACAATGATAATGATAACAATAATGATGACTAATTTAGAAATGGCTATATGTCTTCAGTAAAAGATCAAGAACTTTGGAGTTACATTGACCTGGGTTTAAATATAATAGCTGCTTGATCCTGGCCTTATTACTTAGCTTCTTTTAACTGTAGAGCTTTAAATGACCTGATATTTAGTAAGTTCTCAATAAACATTCATTTCCATTTCTTTACTAGAATTGTTCTTAAAACATCAAATCACACTGATTCTTAGGAGGAAGAAATAACCATCGTTTGGTCTTAGAAGGCTGCATAGAAGGGATGAGGCTGTTTAAGAATATGCAGGATTCAGTTTGGGGGAATTTTAAGCATGGCCTATGGTAGATACAAAGACTTTGAGTAGGGAAATATAATGAATGCGCAGAACAATTTGACTGAAGGGAGGGGGTCACATAGATGCACAATGGGAGCTGTGATTAGAAAAGCAGTATGGGTCCAGATTAAGGATCACTAGCCTGTTAGGCCAAGAGAGTGTGCTTTATCTTGTAAGTGCATCAAAGATTTTTGAGGAGGGAGCAATTGGATCACGTTAAGAAATCAGTGTAATAGCAGTTTGTGGAATGTGTTGGGTGACAGAAAGAGAAGGCAGCTATTGCCATGGTCTAGGAAATAAGATAACAAAGGATTTGGCCTAGTATATTGGCAATGGTATTAAAACAGGAGATTAAGGCCAAATGTGGTACACAGGTAGAAGAGAGAGAATTTGGTGATTGAATGGGAGGGTGAGGCAAAAGGAAAAATTAACAGAGAATCCAAGGTATTGAGTCAGGATGTAGATTCAAGCAGAATGGAAGGTTTGGGTTCAGGAGGGGGCAACAAATTTAATTTTTAGTATGTGAACAAAGTGATGGCAGGACAGCTGGGTGGGTCTATGTAGCTTTGTTGGTTATCTGAAAATCTTTGTAGTTTCCCACACACCATATTCTGCCTGTTCTCATATCCTTTCCTCTACTCTTTGCTAGCTAATTTATGCTCATTTTGCAAGACTCAATTTAGGAGCCATAATAAAATCTTTTATGCTCCTGCTTCATAGCCAGTGCTAGATGTGCCTCTTGTGTTATCCAGTGAAGTCCTAATTAAAGCTCCACCAGAATACTCATCACCTTATATTAGAATTACCTGTCGCCTTTTTCCCTCAGAGGACTGGGAACTCTCTGGTACCAAGCAGAGTGCCTATATAACCCATAGAGGCAGTTAATAAATTACTTATTGAATGATGAATGATTAAACTTAAGTAGAAATATCCAGCAAACTGTCAAGAATGTGAGCAGTAAGGGGGGGTTTATTTTTCCTTTTCCTTTTGAATTCATAGCAGATAAAAATATAGGCCTCTGTATATGAATATTTGGTCTTAAGTGTCAATTTATATGTTTGCTTCCTAGAGTTAAAACTAGGCCTACAATTTTGGCAGCCCTTTTGAAAAGATTCTGTGCTTAATCAAAACCCGTTCGAACAGTTGTCTGGGTGGAGGGCATTTTAATTCTTATCCATTCCTTTCTACATCCAGGAATCAATGGAGCAGCAAGAGAGCAGATTTTCCAGCATTCTCACTGCTCCTTGAGGTACAAATCAATTTTCTAGCTTCAACATATCCCAGCAAATAATTGTTTGGTTCTGAAATAAAACTCTTTATTGCAGCAATAGTGATAGGATACCACTAGGACAATAAAAAATGAAGTCTTAATGTATCTGATGTGAGTGCACCTGGCTGGCAGGGTTCCTGGAGGTGGTTGAACGGAGCCCGGGCAGAACTGCCTGAAGGTCCAAGTGCAATCATAAATGCTTTCCATAAATAGTGCGACGGAGTCTTTGCTGTCTTGTGTGCTGTGCTGAAAAAAGGGGAAGAGGCTGCTATTCCTGGAGTGAAATGGACTTCTTTTTATGTTGCTAACAAAGAGGAGCCCACTGGCAGTGCACACCATGGCATTTGCTTTGGGTTTTAAAAACATGCAGCTCCGCCTGGTTGAAAAAATTGAAATTCTATATGGCAACTCCCTGTGACACACGTAAGGCAAGTTATCCTAGCTCATTAATGATGTGACCAAGAGAAAAGAAAATCTCCTCGCCGCCATCTAGGCAAAACAATATATGGGCCAAAGGGCAATGTCACAAAAGGAATAAATGGATTGGGAATGAGGAGACTGAGATAAAACAGAGTATGGGCTTTAGAGGTAGACTTGGATGGTGACATTCTGTGTTCTGGTTTTCTTACTTTACAATGGGGCACAATATAGCTCTTTCCATGGGGTCATGAGGATTAAGCCAGAAAGTATGCCCAACAGAGGATATATTTCTGGCAAATATGGCATATTTCTAACACTTACTGAAGTTTAAATAGGATACTTGGGGGAATACTGAGTGAAGCTGTCAAAAATAATTAAAGGCTTAAGACAAGTCTCTTTGTTTTAACAGAAATGAATAGTGTGACCCAAGTACCCATCCACAAATGTCCTATGAAAGACATGGTGGATTGAAAATGGATATTTCCATTACCTGTGCTTTGCAAGTAGGAAAACAAATTTGAAAACTGCTGTTATGGCAACCTGAATCTTTTGTACTTTGCCTATCCCCACCCCAGACTGTGTGTGTGCGTATGTGTGCACACGCACGTGAGCACGTGGTAATCTCTATCCCATAATATTTTACTGAAAGGGACTGGGGAATGATGATTTGAAAGTTTGGAGAAACTGTCAACCTAAGAGTGTTAGGAAATCAGCACCTTTCTCTATTATTTGTGCTTGTGCCCCTTTGCTCTAGATTTTGGGAAAGTTTTTGAAAGAAATGGAATACAACAGAATTTGACAATCACAAAGAGTACCCAAGTGTTTGCTAGGTGGTTTTGAGGAGAGCTGTAATTTTCAGTTCACTTTCAGATTTTAGGGCAAATTGATTTCATTAGTTTGACTGAAGTTATTAGTCAATTAATCAGGAAAAAAAACTAGCTAGGTTGGTTGAGTACATAAGTCCAAACTTAGTACTAAGGAGTGAGATAACTAGGGTATCTCTGGAAACTACCGAGGACCAGGTGTCCATGAGAGTCTTGTAGAAATGACTCAGGTATGACTGGGAGATCCAGGCAGCAGGTGGTATTAAAGAATTAGAATTTGGAAACGGCAAAGGACAGCATGTGCAGGAAACAGATAGAAGAAAAGGGCATTGAGATATTAGTGTCTAAAATTCACTGTTATGACCAATAAAAGATGGCAAGACCAATAGGAAATGGAACCCTGCCTGTAGTGCAGAGTGATGAGGAGAGGCCTGTCTAGGTACCAAGGCAGGGAATTACTGAGAGGAGAAATTTTGAAGATAAAGGATGGGTCTCACAGTAATGTGGAGACATTGGTATTTAAGAGACAAACAGATCTCAGTGCAAATGTAGTTTCTACTCCTTAGTAGCTGATTATTTATCATATCTAAGGCTTATTTTTCTCATTTATAAAATGGTTAATATTAAATCCACTTTGCAAGGCTTATAAAGATAAACTAAGTTTAAAAGTGCAAAAATATTTATTACTGTTTATAACACACAAAATAGGACTTAAAATGGTAGCTGTAATGACTATATTTTACCAATGAAAAAATAATGTTAAATCCTGGAGTAAAGATGGTGGGCACCTTGTATTTAATTCTCACTTGAATTTGAAGTAACATTCTCCAGAGACGCTCCTTTGAACAGAGAGGGTTAAAATTTCATAGTGTCTCCTCTGAAAGGACGCTTTACTGAGGCAGGGTGAGCCCTCCTCTGAAGCAGCCTTCTATTCTTCGAGGTGAAAGAGGCATTGAATTCAGATAACGCAGTCGGACATGTCTGTTTTTGATTGTTGATAAATATTTCATTTTACATTTTAAATTCATATGGGCCCCAAAAATCACTGAAGATGAAAAAGAATTCAATACTAGGCCATTCCTTTGCAGGATTGTTTCTTAGAGCACACTTGTTCCCGTTTTGTTCAATTGAGATTGAAGCACCTTGGCTGCTGGCCACTGACAGCTACTTCGCAGCTGTAGAGAGCACACTCCGTGGATGAGTTTCTTTCCCCCTGTCGCCAAGTCTAAAGTATTCCCCTTTCAAGATAAACTAAAAAGCAATCATTACTTACCTAGCTACAGGCTTGGATTTTATCTCAAAAATAACATCTTTGGGTTACCAATGCTACGTGTCTCCATGTCTTGCATTATAGTGGAACAATGTGAAGCTGTTTTGTTGTTTATTAAATATTTTATGGCAAAGAGCTGAAACATCTTGGAGCTAATTACAGAGCAGGATTTTCATATATACATGAAAATGACATTCGGTTTGAAAATTTGAAAATTTTGAGAACTGAAAATGACTGAGAGCATAAATGTTTCTAGAACTGTATTACTGTCCTCGATGCTGTGAGTTTCTGGAGAGCTGAGCCCTCCTCTCCCTAAATTTCAATTATTTTATTAGCAGTAGGCTATCTTCACAATAATTGGTACACTCACTTTATCTAATGGAGTATTTTTCATCTAATTGACTGGAAACATCATACAAATGTCAAAGCCAAATTTTCCTATAATAACCTATTATCTCTGTAGTTCTGGCTCAGTGCATCCACAAGAAATGGCATAATAATAATCTTTGGGGAGTGAAGGACAGCAACTTAATTTCCCTACCTCTGATGAGAATGACAGCTTCTTCTTAAAAAGAAGAAACTTTTAATACATTCACTTAATTTTGCCACATTTCTCATTCACAAGATCTGACTTCGTCCTATTCTAAACATAGGAGTGAATATTCTTGTTGAACAAGAGCATTACAGAGGCAGTAGGGAAGATAAAAACAAAGAACAGGACTAGAAGCATGAGGTCTGGATGCTGCTTTTAGACTGGATGATTTTGCGCAAATCACCTCATCTCCCTGGTTCTTAAATATCAAATGAGAAGCTCGGCCTAGAATAGTTGTTTCACAGACTTCTTTTATTTATGTATCTCTTCTTCAAGGCCTTTTACACATTTACATACTAACCGTCCACTTTTGTACCTACAATATTTCACTGTGTCAAGTAGTGAAAAAAAAAAAAAAAAAACCCACCAAACAAAAAACCACAACTACATATGGATATATATATTTGAAAAAGAAATTAAAAATAAATAACAAACATACAAGAACTACCACTAGCAATAAATGGAACCTTAAAAATGAATAAATACCAATTTAAAGGAAGTATGCTTGTGGACCACTGGTGAAAAATCATACCAGGAACAATATTTCCATGATTATGCAGTTTACATTATTTATGCAGTTTATAATATGTACCACAAACAGAAGAAGGCATATCATACTTTGGGAAACATTGGCCTAGCTGATTCTGGGGGTCTTTTCCTGCTTCAGAAAGTCCATGATTAAGTTATTTAAGAGAATGTGTCTCTGGTGTACATTTCAGAAGAGCCACCCGGCCTCAGAAATCCTCCTAAATCATTTCCATAAAAAGGGGGTATTCCGAGTCAAAGGGTGAGATGTGACAGACTATCTTGTTCTCCAGAGGAACCAATGAAAACATGGAGACTCATGGGAATGTCAGAGTGAGAGATGAAATAGAAAAATTCTATTTTTTCCCCCTAGAGAACATTAAATTCATGAAAATTATTGTACTCTAATTAAGACAAAAATGTGAAGTATTATTTAGCATATGCTTTTAAAACTGGCACTGCCTTTGTCCATCTTACTTCTATGCACCAAGTCACGTAGCTATGCCCACATACAGAGCACAATTTGCACATGGTCTAAAAAGATTTAGATGCCAACATTTTTCTAATCTAAGAAAAGATGAGAACCTGGAAAAGGGACATGAGTATGTCTGGTTTCTTTGAGCTGAATAGGTTTCTAGTCTTACCTCAGAAGAACCTGTTCTAGGAAACAATCAGTGATGAACTATAACAAACAAAGATAAACATGTTTACTGTTGTGATGTTTGTAATAGTGAAAAAAAACCACTTAAATGTCAAGCATCCAGGTTATATTTAAACAAATCATAATATATCAATTTGAAGGAATATATGGTCATTAAAATAGTATTTATGAAGAATTTTAATAAAGTGGGGCTAGGCATATGATATGGTGTAATATTGGACAAAATCTTGTGGTCAAAATTATCCAAACATCTTAGTATGGTCTACAGATTAACTCAAGCTCTAGTCTCTGCCTAACTTTCTTGTAATAGGAGACAAGATATCTCATGAAGCCCTTGGTACTTCAGCTGTACTGAAATGCTGATTATTCTCTAAACATAGCAAGTTCTCCCAGAAGTCCATGCTATTGAACATGCTAGGGTGTTTTTTTTTTTTAAACACAAATACATTTTTCTTAAAAAAAAAAGACTTAGATGGATATTGAGTTAGAAGAAGAGGTAAAGAGTTGATAGTGGAAGGAAAACCAAGTTTCTCACTGGAGGTGGGAAAGTAGGCCCTCTTATTTCAAAATTGCTGAGCGACTTTGTTATAATTTCTTCATCATTTCTCCCTCTTGTCAATTTAGTTGTAAGTGGAATTGCAGTACAGCTAGTACTTTGATTAGGTCCCTACCTTCTGGCTTTTACTCTAATGTTGTTTATTAAATGCGGAGAGAGAGAAAAAACAGTAAAATCTCTTGATCTTCACTACTAGAAATAAAGAAACTTGTGATGAAACAAAGAACAGAAAGATTGTCATCAGGGCCAAATGAGGAATTTTCCCTTTCTTTCTACTCTGTCTTCAACTGCAACCCATGACCGCTTCCTAGTCCAATGTTTTGAATATAGAAATTATTTGATACATGCCACAGTTAAAAAAAAATTTTTTTTCCCCATTATAGTCAGTTGATTTTCAAACAGTATCTTGAGGATGCATTCCTTTCGGCCTTATAAAGTTCTTAAAGATCAAAACAATAAAAGTGAAAGGAATTCTGGTAGGAATTTGCTGCTGCCCATCAAGACAAAATAGAATGGACCTCTTTGGTACATTACAGAGTGTAGATGAACTATCACAGACCTAGATTCAGATCTGATCTGAATCCCTCACAAAGTTGCTCTGAGGAGAGAATTAGACAAACTGTGTAGGACTCTGAAAACTATAATGCACTACATAAATGTTATATAGTTTCACAAATCCAGAGTCAAGTTAGAAGGAAAGAGCTTTCTAGATCTCTTACATGGCTATCACTTGGCATGAGATTTATACTTATTAGAAAACTTTCTCTTGAGAGATCAACAATAAGATTAAAGCAAACTTTGGTCTGCTCATTCTGAAAATGAGACTACCTTCCAGAATAATTGATAGAGAGACACTTAGTAGACAGTTATATACTGAGAAATTCAATCCAATTTTCATTGCCAAGGGTGGAGGAACAGTTTTGTCCAACTATAAATTTGGGTTGAAGAATCATAGGCAGAACTCATGTTACAAAGAAATAAAAATCTGGTCATAGGACTTCCCTGGCGGTCCAGTGGTTGGGACTCTTCACTTCCAGTGCAGGGGGCACTGGTTCGATCCCTGGTCAGGGAACTAGGATCTTACACGCTGCATGGCGCAGCCAAAAAGATAAATCTGGTTGCCCATTCCCCATGATTTCTGTGTCACTAGGAAGGTTGTCCAGTTCAAAAATAACTCTCTTCTTTGCTCCTGGAGTACAATAGTCCTCAAACGAGGAACAAGACCTTTCACTCTACAGTTAAACCCAAATGAATAAATTCATCTTCTCTGTACTTGTAGACTTTCAGAGAATGTTACTATTTTTTTTTTACTATTTATGTTATCATTTGTGTCATTACTTATCCTTGCCCTTTCTAGATTTTCAACTCTTCAAGGTCAGAAAACCATATTGTTTTCATCTTTTGTTTCTAATGTAATAATGCTTAATAAATATTTGTTGAAAGAATGAATAGATGATTAAAATATAGTTAACCCCTACAGATAGAACAGTTGATTTGTACTTCTTCAAATTATGACACATTATTGATATCAGATTCTAAGCTGAGAGAAAGCTTTTTGAATGGGAACTGATCAGTGGAGAGCCATAAGGCAGAGATTCTGAAGAGGGGAGAAAAAGTGTGTTACAGAGTAAAGAACAAAAAAAGAAACAAAGAAACAAAGGAAAGAGGAAAATTTACCTATTCACAGTTTTATCTACTGAAGCTCCTGGTCAGAGACTTTTTGAAAACATGCAGTGAGATTTACTGAGTAATAACAGAGATAAACTTCCTGATAATGTATTTAACAGAGAATAAAAGGGACTGAAAGTCTTTCTCCATGTATAAAAAATTTACATTTTTATTTTGAAACAATTGAGGAAGAACTTGAGTATGTTCAGTTTATCAATTTATAGCACTTTATTAGTGAAGTCACATGTTTTGACACATAAATACATACTTGTATTCTTTGCTTAATGTTTCATGCATGTTATTTTGTTTGTATCACAATATTTAAAGTTCCCTGGAGATTGGACTTCCAGAAAGATTGCACTGTAAACTCATGCTTTGATGCTTCTCTCTGCTCTGAATACATAGCCGTAATATGCAAAAAATTTAAAAAGAAAAAATTGAAGACTAACGTAATTACACCTCTCAGGATGGTTCAGGTTAGGCTGCAGTAGAAAACAACACCAACAACACCAGTGGCTTAAAACAGAGAGGTTAATTTCTTGCTTGTGCTACATTTTCATTGTGAGTTGGACTCAGGGTTTTGCCCCATCATGTCCTCACTTTGACATATATGTGGATGGAAGGACTGCCACTTGGGGCATTGCGAGGTTCTATGGCAGAGTGAAAGAGAGCATGATGAGTCATACACTAGCTCCTTACAGTGTCCATCTAGAGGAGACACAAGCCACATCCACTCATATTTCATTCACCAAATCACAAGGCTAGGTCCATGACAGAGACTACTAAGTTCCTGGAGTGCCTGGAAGAAAAAGTAGGAATATTTGATAAGTAGAACTAATTGTTATTATAATAGACATGTTGAAATCACTACTATCTGGGCCCCAAGATAGAACAGAAATGAGGAGTGGTAAGCAGAGAATAGTTTCAGACTCCAGGGCCAGAGGCAGGCAGGAAGAATTAGGTGTTCAATTCTGTTGGGGTAAAAATGTCCGTAAAAGGCTATAAACTTGTGTTCTTAAGGAAGAAAAAAATATGCCTGAAACAGCCCAGTAACCAGGATTTGAGATAAGCCACCTACTATAGCATGGTGACCCTATCAATGGTATCTCATCTTCATTGGTCAAGGATCCTATTGGATCTATTTAAGGGTCCCTTGAAGAATTGGTATCAGAAGCAGTAGCAAAACACTTAGAGGTATGTAAGCCTACAGAGAGTGAGGAAAAATACCCCATATTCAAGATGTGTCTCCAAACCCCAAAGTTTAAATCACTCAAAGAAAACTAATGCTAAAATATCCAAGAAAATCAACAATTAGAAGTTGAATTAACTCAAGTTGTTAAAAAAACAAACAAACAGAATTGTTGGAAATATTTTTAAGTTTATTTAGGAGCTCCAAAGAGAAAAAAGAAAAAATAACATAAAAAAGAGAAGTAATGAAACATATTTGGGCATAAATGAAAGAGGACCCTGTAGGTACGGGAAAGAAGCACTTTGAAATTTTGGAAATGAAGAAAAGTAATTATTGAAACAAAAAATCAGCATTTAGTGTAAACTCAAGATTGGTTACAGTTGAAAGATAATCAGCTAATTAGAAGTTGGTATTGAGGAATGCTCCCAGAACATAGCACAGTGATATAGAAAGATTTATAAAAATATGAAAGAGCAGTTAAGGGATATAGAAACATGATTGAGAGGCTTCAATACATGTTTAATAGGCTTTCTAGAATAATAGACTAGAGGGGATGGCAGAAGAAAATTTAACAAGAAAAGAGCTGAGTTTTACAAGGATTATTAAAAAGCCTACATCCTCAGATAAAAGTGCATCTCAAGAACTAAGTAGAATAAAAATAAAGGCATATCTAGGTGTATTATAATGAAACAGCAAGAGATACAGAAAAATTGAAAATCTTAAGCGCTGCTACTGGGGAAAAGATTACCTCAAAAATGGAAAGTTAGACTAATGAGTAGATGGCAGAGGCCAGTGCAGTAATATCTTCATATGTCTGAGGGAAACAAATATCATTCTGGGACTCAATACCTAGCTAAACTATCATTCACAAGAGGGAGAAATAAAGATACTGCAAACCTGTGAAGACAAAGAAGTGCATTTGTTACCCAGGGCCCATTATTGAAAGAACCACATAAGAAGAAATTAACCTTAAAGGAAAGAGGTTGATGTTTTTTTAAAAAAGGGAAGGGGTCAGAGTCCAGAAACATGGTAAGGTCTTGGTCGGGAAGTTGACACTATTTTAAAATTTAAGGGTAATACCTAAAAAAACAGAAATACAACTTAGAGCTTCTATATCTGTTGAGGGAAAAGGAAAGAATATAGAAGAAAAGGGCTGTACCTTGTATTATTTTGATTTCTCTCTTCCCTTTATCCCAAACCATACCACAAGAACTGAAAAATTAAACTGGATATGGATTCTGTTGAGATAAATGAACAAAATTGTTTGGAGTTGGAAAATGGGGCTAACTTTTATATTAGGGACTATACTGTTACTTAAATCCCAAGATAAATGCAGAAAAGCCTCAATTACGTGAAACCATTAACTCGCCCAAATTATTTTTTCCCTTAACCTTAAGGAAAAGAAGAAAACTATAAGCAAATAATCAGTATGTATTTAAAGTGGCCTGATTCAAATCAGTATAGTTTCATCTAGCCATAACTTTTAAGTTTTCATCTCTACCTCACTCTTTCATGATCACTTACCTGCAAAATGCCAGCTTTTAGGCAGATCAACCATCAAAGCAAAGTTCAGTCATTGTTAATGTATTTAATGTATAAGGATAGAAATTGAATTCATATTTTGAGAAATGTTTTCAGAAATAGGATTAAAGAAAGTCTAATATAACAGGAAAAATTCTGATTATGAGACAATAGAAAGTTCTATTTACTGTGAATAATAGCAGCACTTGTGGCATCCTGGAGAGTGTGCTGGAAAGCTGAGTTGGGGTTTCAAGTCTTCTATGTGGTTAACATATAACTTATTTAACCTGTCTGAGCCTCAGTATTCTAATGCATGATATAAGGGGTTCATTAGGTGAACGCTAAGGTCCCTGATGCTTTTTAAAAGGTCTAATTCTGGAATACACCATATCCTGGGCATCGAGATTTCAGGCTCTCTCAGAAATCTCTTTTCCAGCTGGTGTTGTGAATCTCCTAGACCCTGCTCTGTCATTGCAACCCAGTCCCATGTTACGTGCCCTCTGTCATGTGTTTTCTTACCCTAAAGGGTGAGGTGCTGTCGGATGGTGAGTATTATGAGGGCTAAATAGAACAACAGAATGAATTCAAATAGTAAAGTACGCAGGAAAGACATATCAGCCAATTTTCAACTGACATATTTACACAAATATTGGACAGAACGTTTCTAAGTTTGAAAAGGCAGGTTCTATAGTACCTTTGTCCAAGAAAAAATGTGAGCAATGAGAGGCATTGTTCAAGGAGATGGGCCAGAGCTGTGATAATGACTTTGGCACTGGACCATTTTTTCATCTGTGACATTTATCAAGAAGCAGTATTCAGGATCTTGACTGGAGGCTCATGCTGTGAAATACAATGAATGTAATATCTAGAAAACAAGGGAGAACAGATGTAGTTGGGTTGTATAATCCAGTGTGACACTCATTATCCTTATGAAAAGAATAACTATCAAGCTTGAAAGACAGAGAATAGATGCAGCCAAGATGGTCAGAAATCTGCCTGGTTTTAAAAGATGCCTGTAATTTCTATACCTGGGAATAGTCATTACGAAGCAGGATGTCATTATGCCAGTTCTTGTAACACACAAGCATCCCTTATAATAGGCTGTGCAGCCTGATTTTTTCCTCTGTGGAGATGTTTAAGTTTGTTCAAATGATATTTCATGGGCAGCAAACAAAGACAATTAAGTGTGGAATGAGGTGGTCAGGAAATGTTTTTTCACAGATATAGACTCTGGTTTTCATTCTCTTACTTTAGAGATGATGAAAGTATAATATACACGTTCTTACGAGTAGGAGAGAATGGAGGACCTTTGCAACAGAAAGTATCATTATTTTCAATGTATTTACATTATTTAGAAACATACCTTTTTTCCTTCTTTTTTTGGGGGGGGATGTTGTTAGACTTGAACAATTGAAGTAAACTGCTGAAATCACGTTAACATAATGGTTCCATTTCTAAGCTCTTATACCCTTTGGTATTTGAGTTTATGAAACCTTTTGTGGTATTTTAATATAAAAGAATATAATTTTGTTTTTCTCTGAAAAATACTTTTATTATGAAAAATTATGAGTGTTTGGGGCTTCCTCTCTTGGCTATTACTATAGCAGTCAGATTCCTGAGAGAGAAATATCAGAGACTGACCAAAGAGAGAGGAAGCCCCAAACCACATATTTGCTTAAATTCCCCCCAAAAGGAATTTTAATGCTTTATTCTCTGGAACAAACCTGGAATCTTTGGTAGATACTCAATATCAAATTTTGTTTTACTGATGTAATGAAGGAGAGACACAGTATTCTAAATGTTTATCAAAATATTTTTTCAGATGTATAGTGTACCTTGTTTACAGCAATGCCCTTATTTTCAATGTGCATATCTGAATCTCTTGTCAAAAATGTATTTGACCTCTTTACTGTTACTCTTCTTGTTTTCACACTAAGTACTCAAACCACTTCTCAAATGAATACTTTAGCTTTTTGAAATTTATTTACTTTTGAGGCTCCCTCCCCTGTTGGTCCAGGAATAATTCCTGGAAAGCTGTGGAATGGAGAGAATTGTGGGATGTGCTTATGCATAAAAAATAGCACAGTGATGTATTAACGTTTGGGGTGAGACATTCGCTGGCGACATTCGCTGGCAGTCTGATAGTTGCTACCCTCTTTTGTCCATGCGTGCAAACTTTCATTTACACGGAAAAACTGTATTTGAAAATATTCTAGGCCTATGGTCTTGTTTCCAAAGTACATCGAACACTAGCTCTTTACTCCATAGGGCTTTTGTCATAAACTCTGGTCTACTTTTCCATCTGATGCTGGGCTAGACGGACACCTCAAAATCCTTTTACTTTTCCCTCTTAAACTCTTGAGCCTATCATGGATTGAAAAATAGTGGCCCAAAGACTAACTCCAGGTGCTTTCCAGTTAAAAAAACAAACCAACCAACCTTTACATGGATGTGTGTTATTTTCTTCTCAGATGCTCTCATTTCCTATTGTCTTTCAGGGGCTTATATTTAGATTGCTAGCCTGGCACCTGTAGGATCTGAATTTATGATTCTTTGCCAGGAATAGCCCAAGGCAGCCATCTCTCTGCATTCTAAGCCCTGGGATCTTTAGCACACAACTCATCTCCTCTTTGGGGAGGCTTTCTCTGCCCGCCTCTCTTCCTCTGTGGTTGGTTTGCTATGTGGTTCTCCAGAGTCAAGATAACCCAAACAAAAGGCACTCTCCTCCTAAATACACCTCCTTACTTGGTTGTCTCAGTTAAGCTGCATCCAGAGAGGTAGACCAAATAACCTCTGATTAGACCCTTATCCATTACCAAACAATAAGTATAAAAACCTATAAATAAATTTAAAAATTTTTTGGAAATATTTTTAGACTTAACAGAAAAGTTATAAAACAAAACCTTCTTGTATATCCTTTACTGAGTTTCCCCTAATGTTAATGTTTTATATAATCACAGTACAATGATCACAATCAGGAACTTAGCATTGGTATACAGTAATAGTATTAACTGCACTACAGATCTTTTTGAACCTCATCCATTTTTCCCCTAGTGTTCACTTTTAGCCACCCTACTTAGAGGTTCCACCTTCTGGTCCTGGTCCTTCTCTAGCCAGGGAATGAAGTGAGGAAGAAGGGTGTGGTTGACCACTCCAACCTGTCTGGTGCCTTAAATAAGCAGATCCATACCTGTTGCATTATGTAGCCACCACATGCATACAAACAGACGCTTCTCAATTTTCCTGGTCTCTGTGATGACTTAACACGACCTCTCATTCTGCTTTCCCACCTAGTCCCTGTCTTCCCAAGTTCTGATCTTGTGACACAATTTTTCTGCCGACAGCTCCAGCTAAACTTTTGTTTGCTTTTAACCCTATTAAATGTTTGCCTCCCTTATTTATTATGAATTCAACTTCTAATAATCTGCTGGCCTTTTTAGTGAGAAGGAGACCACCTGTATCTACATATCCAAACTCTCAGGACTAATAACCAAGGCCACCTGTGTCAGCAAGACTTCACTGTTTGTGGCAGGAAGTTCTTATTCAGGAAGATAAGACTGTAAGCCAATAAATAATCTCATTGTTTACTTCAGGAAATTTCAAAGACTAATTTGTTCAGGCAAAATAATTTGCTCATCTGGGTAAACAGCTCTCCCTTCTGGGTAACACGCTGCTCAGCACAGCAAGCAGCCTGCACCTCCAGCACCAGCCTGCTTACCAAGACTCCCTTCTAGGCACTTGCCTTCACTGTGTCCACTGATCAGAAATCAGGTCACAAATTTGTCTAATCCCTTTCTGCTTTGTGCCTTGAACACCTTTCTTAACTAATTTGAGCCCAAGCCCCAAGATCGATAAATATCCATCCCATTCTACTCTTCTGAGACACTACTCAGCCTCTGTCAAGATGGTGTTACTGTGAGCACCTATTATAGTCCTAATAATGTGCTAGTAAAAGCACTGAATGTAAAGGAAATAAAGAATATTCACTAAAAAAGATGGTATTACTAAAGTAGGTCTACCTAATACACTTAGCATTTTTTGATCAACAGGTTTCATGGAGGTCCTTTGGGAAGTCAATAGGTAAGCTAGGTAAATACCATATATGATGCAGCCTAACTCTATTGATGGTGTTCATTAGGTAGGTCTGAGGTGGTTGTATTTGACTGAAAATAGGGGAATTATCCCTCTCTGGTGTGGGATGTTTAGAAGGGGATAGAATTGTTTTTCTTCAAATAATTTATGTATAGACTAGTATAATAGTTCTCAACTGGGGGTGAAAGGTTAAGGAGAGGGAGTCTTGGCATTTGATTCACCTGTTGGGAGGGTTATAAATTATTCCCCCATGAAGATTCTAATAATCAGTTTATTTCTTCCTCCCTCTCCCTCAAACCAGAGGTGAGAACCACTAGTCTAGATACTTGTTCTACCTAATAAAATGAATGACAGAACGGAGGCCATTATCTATGAATTAAGGAGTAAATACTTGTTTTTAAACATGCAAATAATTAAGGCAAAGATGTCATGTTGGACGTATGTGACATTTGCCTTTTTTCCTACTCAATTTAGTCATTATATTTAAAAAATAGTGCTTTTCCTTCACCTTCTGTAGACTTACTTTTCTTACATGAATGTTATAGATGTATTAATAATAGCCCCAAACTTGGAAACAGCCCAGATGTCTATCAATAAGTGGATGGATAAACAAACAGTAATATATCCATAAAATGGAATAATATTCAACTACTATAAGGAGATACTAACAAATGGTTGAATCTCAAAAACATTATGCTGAGAGTAAGAATCCGGACGAAAAGAATACATGCAATATTATTTCACATATGTTAAATTCTTAAAAAGGTAAAATTATTGTAATAGAAACTACATCAATGTCTAGTGCCATGGGTGGACAAGGGGGAGATTGACTATAAAGGAACATAGGAAAATTTTGTGATGATGGAAGTGGTCTTTTATTGATCATGGTGGAGTCCATACCTTTGTCTGTAGACTTATTTTTATACAGAGGGAACAAAGCATATTTGGCTCTAGCCCCAGATGGGCACACAATTATGCCAGAGAAATTAAAGAGTAAGACGGGATTTGTACAAATCACTCCTGGGTTATTTTAGGAATGTTTTTCATAGAGCTTTTGCATGAGGATTTTTGGTTTTTCTTTTTAAACATGGAAATTGGTTTTGCCATATAAAATGCTCACTAAACTTTGTTTAAAAATGTTTCTTTCTGTCTATTGTGGAAGTTATATTTTTCCAACTTGATATAAAAAAATACCATCCTCATAAGTAAGTCTAGAAAGGCTTTATATACTAGATAAGATTTTAGTTTTAACAAGTGGATAACGGGAGGGAGGGCTGAGAGGATTCCTCAGTGGGAAGGGGATGATGGTGAAAGGAAGGAGGAGACAATCTACATTATAACTCTATGTCACCCTGTGTTTCTCTCTAAGGGATGCTAAGCATAGCAACTCTTAACCACCCTCTCTTCTCGCATAGGAATGTTTTGGTGATGATTTATCAACTTAATATAATCTCTGTATTCTTTTTCATGGTTCCATTACTAACGCTGCTTTTTTCTCCAGACCTTCTTTGCTGTCAAAAGTTTCCATAGTTCTTGTATGTTTTACTTTTGATGTTAAGTCTTCCCAGGATTCATGTGTTTCACAAAATTTAGATATGTACTTTTTTTTCCCACTTTTCCCCCTAAGATATTTAAATTTTTTAAAATGTCATATTTATTTTAATATACCCCTCAGCCTTAAGTCATACTGGTATTGGACAGATAGCTCAAATTATACCGTGGGAAAACTCTGTCCAGGATATAGTGAATTGTTGAGGAAAAAAAGTTGATCCTCTTCTATGTATTAAATAAAAGTGTTGGGAAGAAACTAGCAAACAAGGATACTTTTGAAAGAGGGCTCTGCAGCTATGATATATTCAATTCTGTCCTTGTTTTATTTACACTGCTCCTCAAGACCTACCCTTTAAATCCACAGATGAACCAGAAAGGATCCTTTGTACACTCCATGTAATAATCACTTAACAGGGGTATAGTACTTAAACTTAGATATGAAAAGTTGTATGCATATCAGGTTTTTTAATAAAGTAGAGCCCATTTTGAAATTGTAACATGTAACCCAACTAGACAGAAGTATGCTTTGTTTTTAAGAAAAATTCTATATGAGGTGGCAGTATACTTCATAATTTTTTAACTCCTTCTATATAACAACTAGTATATAGTTGTTATGTAGGGCTCATCCATTCTAGGTATTCTTATAGAATAATACCTAGAAGGGGGTCCTTAGAATCTGTACTTCATCATGAAATGATATCAGAATATTCTTTGACTCCTCTCTCTCACATACAAAATCCAATCCATCAGCAGATACTGTTGGTTCTCCTTGAAATGATATCCTCAATCTTTTCATCATCTCCACCCGTCTCACTGTACTCAGGCTATCTCGTCTAGATTATTGCAGCAGCCTCCTTACAGATCAGCCTGGTTCTGCCCTAGACTGTCTATATTCCGCAGTAACTGGAATAATTCATTTAAAATGTTAGTAAGATTATGTCACTTCTCTGCTCAAAACTTGCCAATGGCTTTCGTTTGTACAAAGAATAAAATTCAGAGTCTTTTCCTATCATGACTCCAAGGTGCCATCATTTCACACCTGGCTACCTCCCTGATCCCATTTCTTACAACTACCCCCGCTGCTCACTATGCTCCGGCCCCACCAGCTCCCTAGCTGCTCCCTGAACACACAATTTCTGTTCCACCCTCTGGGCCTTGGCAATGCTATTCTGCCTGGAATGCTCTTTTCCCAGACAACTGCATGGCTTTTTCTCCCAGTTCCTTCAGGTTTCTGCTTCAGTGTCACTTTGATCTAGAGGTCTTACCTGACCACTCTATCTCAAGCAGCACCCTGTCCCTCTCTATCCCCTCACTCTGTGTATGAGGATGCACTTACTGTCATCTGCACATATTCTGCTTATGGTCTGTCTCCCTCCCCCACATTAGACTGTAAGCTCCATGAGAGCAGGGAGTACACTTGTTTTGTTCATTGCTTGGTCTCAAGACCTATAATGGTGTCTAGCGTACAGTTAAGTACAGAATAAATATATGATGAATGAATAAACAACAACAGGGTTAACTAAGAATGACATTATGACCTCCCTCAGGCTCTGTAATGGCTGACTAACAGCTAGAATTTACTGTGAACAATGGGCCATCCTAGCTGCAGAGTGTGTTCTCATATTACTCTGACTCCTTCCCACCGGGTGACAGCCTTTAATCAGTAATTTCGTCAGGATGGAGGGGGCTGCTTCTTCAGGGCCATGCCACTAAATCCTAGCCCTTGCTCATGTTTTTGTACTTAACGGTTTTTACTTTGACTCTAGGATCACTGACATCATGTTGAATTTTATTTTCTCTCTAATATAAGCTTACTTTATTTTGTCATTGTTAGAATGAATACTCTTCTCTGCTGGTATTATCTTCTCTATTTGGAAGATAACATTTATGTTCCTCTGCATGTTGTGGTAAGTTTTTCTCTTTTAAGAATAGTATTTGTTGTGAGTTTTTTCAGAGGCATTGCAAAAATACATGATATTTTAGAAAATATGAAAAACCTAAAAATGTTAAAAAATATTAACTATTATCCTTGTGATTTAGTATCTATCTAGGATTTTTAGCCAGTCCTGGGCATATGGCAGGATTCCACTTGCCTTCCCTCTTTGAAGTTAGTTTGGCCACGTGATTTGAGTTTCCAGTGAATCGTGAGTGGTAGGGACATGTGTCACTTCCAGGCAGAAGTTTGCAGAGCTGTGCAGGACTCGTCGAAGTCCTCTCTGTGGTCTTGTTGATCGGGGAGGGTGTATGAAGTGAGGCTGCTATCGGTATGGGCCCCTGATTGACTCCATGGGCAGTGCATCCCTGCCTATGTAAATCAATAGGTGAGAGTAAACTTGTCTTGGGTAAAGCCACTAAGATCATGGGACTGTTTGTTACCACAGTATAATGTAGTCTGTGCTGACTGATATAATGGATTATGAAAGTTAAATGTGGTCATTAAAAAAATTGGAAAACACAGAATTATGTAAAAATGAAAAATATGTCAACTATTATCCTAGTGTCTTAGTCTATATCCCCTGGAATTTTATAAGTTTATGTGTGTGCTTGTTTGCATAACTTTTAAAAATAGGGCTTATGCTCTAAATATTCTTCTGTGATCTACTTCTTTTTTTCATTCGCTAGTAGTAAAATATTTCCTGTGACATTTAATTTTCTTCTACAAGTTGACTTTTTAATGGCTCTATAGTAGCACATTATTCGTTCTTCCTTGTGAATCCATTCGCTTTGTGTGCTGTGCTTATGGGAAGATTTCTATGGCCATTTGGTAGGTAAAGACTTTTATGTCTGAAGATCTTATTAGAAAAGAATCTCCCATTTGTACTGCCCAGTGACACTTCCTACCCAACGCTATTAAATATTCTCCAGGTAACAGTAGCCCAAAGATCACTATTTAATCAGTTACTGCTTAATATTAAATAAGTTACATAATACAATTTAAAATACTCTGTAGTAAATAGTTTCTGAAGGCAGGGAATGCTTTGGCAATATAAATATGCAGTCCCAATTCTTTATAAATAAGTTTTTATAAAATATATTATGTTTTGTTACAGTGAGCCAGAATTCTTGTAACCAATATCCATACATTACTTAAAGTTTCTGTAGCTCAGTGCTATTACTAATAATAAAAATAATGCTTTGCCATTTAAAGCTGAAAGCAATAAATGGAAAATGCCAAGATGAATGTAAGAGTTACTTCTACTTTAGTCCTTGGGAATTCATTTCAAGAGCTACAATGGAGTGAAGTAATTTCAGCCATACAAAATTTATTTATTGTATTTTTAATTTTTTAAGTTATTTTTTAAAAAGAAAATCTATAATTACTATTGCAAAATGATGATTGTTAACATTTAAGATTTTGGCCTAAATTCAGTTTAAAGATTTTGTTTTCGGCATACAATACTGAATAAAACTTCAACTAATTGTTTATATTTCAGATCTGTGCTAGTTATTTAATTTGACATGTGGGACTTCTTCAAATTAAAAAGTAGAATTCAGATTTAAGAGCCTGGTTCCCTCAAATTCTACTTACTCTGTGATTTGGAACAGGGAATCTGTTGAGCAGTGCCTAAACTTCCTTATTTCTAGAATGGAGTTCCATCCTCTGCTTATCTCACAAAGGACTTTTGAGGGTATACAGGTTTGGCCCAAGTTGTTTTTTACTTTCTTTTCTGGGGCTCCAAGTACAGCATGTCCTCATCACCAGCCTTCAAAGTGTCAAGCTGGGTTTTGAAAGGAGAATGGCTCCTCTGACTCCTCTCCACCACCTTTTTTTGTGACATGATTGCCTTTTCTGGAAAAGGGTGTGTGTATGTGTGTGTGTGTGTGTATGTGTGTGTGTGTAGGGGAAGAAGGTAGAAAAAAATTTTTAGTTGGAGGTGGAGACCGTATGTTAGGAGATAGTAATAACTGAGGCATAGAGTGATCTGACCAAATCCACATACAAATGTGGTCAGCATATTTGATTTGTCTAAAAAAGTAAAGGGAAAAGTTTTGAAATTCTAATCAGTCACCTTTCTGTGTTTACGGTGTACAATATTTGATTCATCCACATTCTAATATAGGATATGGACATTTCATTGTATTGTGTTTATTTTACTCTTGTGCCTGGGATATTACTTTGTCAATCTTATACAAGTAATAAGAAAAGTGCTGTGAAAACAGTGGTGATTATTATTAGAACATTGTGATTTGCTGTTCTTTCCTGTCTCTAACTTAAGATACATTCACTCCTCCAAGATGCATGCATAAGTGAATTAGACATTGATGATAATAGAAGAAATCTTCCATCACTGAAGGAATGAATTCTGAAGTGAAAGTATAGATTTATATGTCTGTGACAATGCCTCTTCCTTCTCAGAGGTGTAGGAATATCCCAGAATCTTTTAAAGAAACTTAGGAGTGACAGTGATACTCTAAAGGGGGGTAGTTTTTTTTTTTTTTTTTTTTTTTGAATTACCTCTTAAGCAGCTCATTCTGATTCAAAACCTCTGATCTAGACTGACTTGAATGAACTCCATGCTCTCTATGTCTGCAGAGCCTAACTCATACCAAGCAGAGTCCTGTGTGCCTTCAATTCTAGTTGGAATCATGGTTTCCCAATGGGGAGCATGACATCTTCTGGTGGTTTCGATTAATCATCAGTAGCAGTGGTGTTGGGAGAGAGTTTTATGGTCTACCATCTTTCTTCCTGGAGATTACAGTGAATGTGCTGAGAATTGCATATAAATCCATACCCTGTCTGATCTAGGCTGCAGCCTGACTCTAAAAATCTGGATCTACCCAGGGCATTGCTATGCATGTGAATGTGCATTTTTGTCCGTTCAGGTCCTTTAAAGAATAAACACTAAGATGGGATTAGACTTGCAAGAGGTTTATTGGATAAAACAAGCAACCGACAAAGGATTAATCTCCAAAATATACAAGCAGCTCATGCAGCTCAATATCAAAAAAACAACCTAATCCAAAAATGGGCAGAAGACCTAAACAGACATTTCTCCAAAGAAGATATACAGA
>NC_041214.2:70103615-70112317 GCF_002837175.3 Physeter macrocephalus | reverse complement strand
ATGGACATATATACACTACCAAATGTAAAATAGATAGCTAGTAGGAAGCAGCCACATAGCACAGGGAGTTCAGCTCGGTGCTTTGTGTCCACCTAGAGGGGTGGGATAGGGAAGGTGGGAGGGAGAAGCAAGAGGGAGGAGATATGGGGATATATGTATATGTATAGCTGATTCACTTTGTTACACAGCAGAAGCTAACACAACATTGTAAAGCAATTATACTCCAATAAAGATGTTAAAAACAAAAAACAAAAACCAAAAAAAACACCTGTGAAGGATGAAGGATGAAGGTGAAGGATTAGGAGAAGGCAAGAATCCTTTAACTGCAATGCAGATCTGCCATCTGTGTAAAGGGAGAGAGAAGAAAGGATTGGGTATGAGCCTCAGATCCCAGCACAGTTCTGAGGAAGTTTCAGTTTCTCCAGTGGTGAGTCCCTGAGCTAAATGTGCCTGTTAGAGGAATCCTATATTGACAGAAATTGCCTGGGTCATATACCTTTCTGCTCATTCATTGGCTGGGAACAGCTGGGACAGGTATGGGGTGAATCTGCCATGGGTCCAAAGATGTGGCCGGTAGAGGTTGTAAATCACACACATGCCCTGCAGCAGGTTCTCTTGAAGGGAGAGCAAGCACCTCCGCGGCCCCACAGCACTGCGACAGAAACTCTGGCGAGCCCAAGGCAGAGCCTAGGGTTAAGGAAGCAGTTCCGTGTGGGGTACTGCACTAGCTTGAACATCTGGCTCCATCATTTGTTACTTGTTAACAAGTTACCTCTTGGGTAGCATGGCTTTTCTCATCAAGAAAATGATAATAGTCACAAAGCGGGGTTGTGTTGATGAAATAAGTTTGTGATGTGTAAGTTCCTAGTAGGCAATATTTGTTGCTGTGTCATCTCTTATGCCTCTCCTAGTCTTCCAACTCCCTCTACTTCTTTCTTGTCTGTCTGCCTCCCCATTAGATGTCCCCTCCCTCTCTTCCTCCCTCCCTCCTCCTTCCCTCCTCCCTCCCTCCTCCCTCCCTCCTCCCCCCCCATTCCTTCCTTCCTCCTTTCTTTCCATGGTGAAAGATTGATTTAGGCCAATTAGTCGAGCACAGGGGAAAACTCACCATAGTCACAAAATGTATTTTGTAGTCTTCTTGCAAATGTGTGATCAGGAGCTAGCTGATCAGGTTGACAACATTTTCTTTACCTCTAAACACCATCAAAAAGTTGCTTCATATTTCTGCCACTATATATATACATATATATGTATATATTAATCATATGTTTATCATAGATTTGCTTGTTATTTTTTAAAAAAAAGATTTTTAAAAACTTATTTTCTCACATTGATGCTTAAAAAATTATAAGATCAAAGAAAATACCCAATGACTTGCTGGATATTGGTCCTATGTATGTGTGAAGCTTTAGCAAATACATTTTTTTTATTGTGGTATAGTTGTTTTATGCAAGTAGATTTTTTGAAGGTGATGATAGATGACATTTTATTCCATATTTCAGCAATTCTGTTGACATAGAGCATTTTAAGTTATTTTAAATTGGTGTCATTAACTGAATTTAAAATTCTGTTTCCAAGTATTTTCTCATAGAATAGGTGTTTAAATATGATTCATTTAAATATCATTGTTTTCTTTTTCTTTTTGTTTTGCATCTGATTCAGGCTTCTCATTCTGAATTTTAGGACCACCTACAGATCCACCCCCACTGTCATGTAAAACATCTTTTCTCTACCAACTTCATTTATACTCATCAAGCAGATCATTTTAGCAATTGGTGCCTGTTTACACTGAATTATATATTCCATTACTTCCAAAATCCTGACACCCACCTGCAAATGAGAGATTTC
The DNA here is from genome assembly GCF_002837175.3 of Physeter macrocephalus. Classification (NCBI taxonomy): domain Eukaryota; kingdom Metazoa; phylum Chordata; class Mammalia; order Artiodactyla; family Physeteridae; genus Physeter; species Physeter macrocephalus. The sequence continues at coordinate 70,110,469 of NC_041214.2, read as the reverse complement.
TCCTTCCACACTGTTTTTGGATCCTGTTTAATGCCCATGTTATACAAATTGCTTAGCTAACTTTTAAGGTCTAGTGTGGGTGAAAAAACTGCTTTCCTTTCATCTATTCTCAGAATTATTTTTCACCCAGATGTCCCATTCACTGACAAGAAAAAAACATAAAAGCAGAAATAAAATTTCTATTAACATGCATCTAGATTACAAAAGATTGATATTAAAAGAGAATGAGTAAACTACTCCGGAATAAATACCAAGGAAGAAGAAAGAATTTAGAACTTCTGCTTCACATTTCTGGAGAGAAATTTAAATCATTTTTTTCTACCTTATTATTTAATATGACCCTTACCACTCTTTATAGTTTGTACATATGTATATATATGTGTATATCATAACCAGAATCTGGTGGTTCAGAAAGGAATAAGTCACAAGACACGGTTTTTCTTGCTCTTGATGCTGGTATAGTCCTGGTTAGATATACCCTTGCAGCTGAGGTAGATATTTGGGACCCTTTGTTTTCAGGTGTAGAGCTAGCTTAATATTCAGGAAATTGATGATGGTATCACTTGATACCATCAAGGGTCCAGAAAGGCTGACCTGTAAATAAACAGAGTATAATAAAAATAATCCTCAACATGTTGTCAGAAAACTCAAGTTCAAACTCTAGGCTGACTTACAAGTTATGTGTTAGAGATCTAGCCACCTCATCTCTCTAAGTTTTAGTTCCTTATTGATAAAATGGTTACAGGGATTTCCCTGACAGTCCAGTGGTTAAGACTTTGCTTTCTAATGCAGGGGCTGCGGGTTTGATCCCTGGTCGGGGAGCTAAGATCCCACATGCCTTGCGGCCAAAAAAACCAAAACATAAAACAGAAGCTATATTGCAACAAATTCAATAAAGACTTTAAAAATGGTCCACATCAAGAAAATCTTAGGGCTTCCCTGGTGGCGCAGTTGTTGAGAATCCGCCTGCTGATGCAGGGGACACGGGTTCGTGCCCCAGTCCGGGAAGATCCCACATGCCGCGGAGCGGCTGGGCCCGTGAGCCGTGGCCGCTGAGCCTGCGCGTCCGGAGCCTGTGCTCAGCAACGGGAGAGGCCACAACAGTGAGAGACCCGCGTACGGCAAAAGAAGAAAAAGAAAGAAAAAAAAAAAAAAAAAAAAGAAAATCTTAAAAGAAAATGGTTACAGCTTCCCCTGCCCCACCTTATTGGGAAGGAAGAACTGTCATTCTTCTTATGGATCATTGATCAATCAATGAAACAATTAATCCCTCAATCAACAAGTTAACCACCCCACAGATATTTATAAGGCATCTCTTGTGTGTCATTAATAAACCAGGAATAATGTGTTTCTTCTCTGCTTATCTTTTTTTAAAAAATAAATTTATTTATTTTTATTTATTTATTTTTGGCCGCATTGGGTCTTGGTTGCCGCGTGACGGCTTTCTCTACTTGTGGTGAGCAGGGGCTACTCTTTGTTAGGGTGCGCAGCCTTCTCATTGTGGTGGCTTCTCTTGTTGTGGAGCACAGGCTCTAGGTGCGTGGGCTTCAGTAGCTGTGGCACATGGGCGCAGTAGTTGTGGCTCGTGGGCTCTAGAGCTCAGACTCAGTAATCATGGCACACGGGCTTAGTTACTCCGCAGCATGTGGGATCTTCCCCGGCCAGGGATCAAATCCATGTCCCCTGCATTGGCAGGCAGATTTTTAACCACTGTGCCACCAGGGAAGTCCCTTCTCTGCTTATCTTAATGGTACTGTGGAGGACTTCACATGTGCAAAATACTGTTTACACTTTAAATCCTAAACAAGTATCAGAGGTTGTTATGATTAATAATGAAGAGATTATTTGAAGACATTAAATATGAAGACATTATCTCTTTCCTTGTTCATCCTGATTCCACACTTAAAGCCAGAGTCTGTCTAACCTTTTGTTGAACAGCTGGGATCATCAGGCTACTGGTGCTCACAGTCTGCAGCTTGATGCCTCACTCTGCTTTGCATCGTATTTGCCAGTCTTGTCTCCTGACTTCTAGCTTGGCCTTCATGTTTCTGAGTGCACTAGGGTGAGTCATGATCCCTAATGCTATTATGGCACCATTCTAATTAGCACTGCTCCTCAACTACCATATGGACTCAGCCCTTAGAAACATCTACCTTCCAGGCACTTAAGGCACTACTTGGCCCAGTCCTTCATGACCTCTTGGATTCTGCCTTAGCTCCAGTCTCAGTGACAGAGAACCAGAACATTTCCCCCAGTATCTTCCTGACTGCAATTCCCTCATTGCTCTGTGCCCCCTTTAAAATGCAGTGTTATCTGAAAGGAGTGATTCATGAAACCATTGTCAGGTTTCAACACATGAGCTAGAATTATGCTGGATTATCCAGCCAGCATCTTGAAGAAGAGTGAGGAAAGAGGGTATGCAGAAAATGTGTTTTCAGAGGGTGGCAAGGAGAGGGGGTGGGAGAAGGTCTGTTAGAAAGTGATCTGGTATGGCAGATCTAAGTAGGGATCCATGAGGGAACTTCTTGAAGGTGATACAATGAGAGAGAGGAAGGGATACTGGAAAAGAGGTGGAGGATAACAGAGAAATGGAAGTTCAAAAGGGCAGGTGGGGGAACCTATGTCAAAGAGCTACCATAGCACTACTCCTGTCTCTGGTATGGCATGCATCTCATTGAGTTCGGATTAGCTGGGCATGGTTTTGTGTTCTTTATAGAATGATGAATTCCTTGAGGTCAGGCACAATGTCTCTGTCACCTTTATTCCCAGTACTTGGTAGAGTACATAGAAATATTTTAGGTATTCAGTGCTGCATTAGGAGAAAAACATTAATTTTGCTGATGGCCAGTTCTGCCTCAGAACTCTAATCTTCCCCAGAGAAAACTCCTCAAAGATACTGAGTTTCTTGATTCATGGTAAATTAAGTATTTTACCTTTGATACATGGTTTATTATTTTAGTTTTACAAGAAATAAGTTTCTGCCTGATGATCTGAGGGAGAGTAGTGTGAGATAAAACCATCAAGGGAGACTGGGGCTGTGCTAGGGAGAACATTAAGCTCACACTTAGTTTGTAGGGAATGAGGCATTATAAAAGGATTTTGCACAAGGAAGTGACAATACTGGAGTGTAATTTAGAAATATTAGTATGCCAGCAATTCGGAGGCTGAAATGAAGTCATGCTAGGTGGTTAAAATGGCCTGAATTATGGCAGAAAAAGTGAGGAATGCAAAGGAAAGTGAGGAATGTAAAGAAATGTAACATGCTTTATCTGTAGAATTGAAAATTATTTTAAAGTACAAACGAGAAAGACAAATATTGAAAATGTCATGAGAGACTGGTGATATTAGTAGCAATAGAGGAGTCAGTAGTAAGGATGTTTAGGGGAGGAAGTTTTCTCAGAAGACAAGCAGGATGGTCTCACAGAAAAATGGTGGCTGTGACTTGGAATCCTGGGTTTGAATTCTTGCTTTGACCTTGGTCAAGTCACCTTTCAGGGTCTCAGCTTCTACAATTGTTAGAAAAAGTGTGGGTTTTGGACCAGAGGAGCTTTAACATCCCTTCCAGTTCATCACTGTGGAGACTAGGCCCATTTCTTCAGCTGTTCTATATTTTGGATACTGGAAGGAAGCCAGGGAGGATACACAGGGGATGACTCCTGAGTTGAGTATAAGCCACTGGCAGTTGATGTTTTTATCCAATCACAGCAGCAGAGGGTATAGTACCTTGGTGTGTGGGCTGCCCACTGTGAGAATCAGTCTCACACCAACTGACGATTCCAAGCCTTGAGACTTCTTCTTTATTAGTAGACTTATTGACCTGTATGGGTTTTTTGCTTGATTTGGACATAGATCCCCAGTGTGACATATAATGATAAGGATACCTGTCCAACTTGGCAATATTGGGAAGAAACAGAGCCTCTGAAGGAGAGATGGATGCAGGGAGCCTGTCAGGACATTGCTGGATACGGTCAGTGTATCCAGACCTCAAAATAAGGAGAACCATGGCAGCTAATGAAAGTGAGAATAAGCTTTGAAAGGAAATAGATGGGAGGACAAGAGAGAACATAAATGAGTTGTAGGGAGGTTTCTTTCTGGTGGCTGTCTGGGAAGAGAAAATGGAGGACTGAGGGAATTGACTGGAGGGCAGGAGCAGGATTGATTTGGAGGCAGGACAGCAAATGTTCGCCGTGCAGAAAGGATAGTTTATTTACAGAGAGATCCTAGAAAGAGGCAGAGGGTGCTGGCAGGGTTGCGGAGATACTGCTTCAGGGCTTCAGCCCTGGAGACTGGGACACTATCTGGAGTGAGGGTCACAGTGAGGAAATAAATAGAACTCCATCCATTCCAATCTGATGCTGACATTAACCTAATTTTCTAGAAAAATCTTATCTTCCAATTTTGTGACATTGTGCTGCAAGTGCGCAAATGGAGGCTTTCCTTTTAAATTCTCTTGGGGAGTGAGTATTACTGTAATTACTTTTTATTTTCATCACTGAGGAAAATACTTGGTGTCCCTAACTTCCTATCAGTGCCCCAGGCTTTCATGTGGGCAACTTCTTTTAATTTGAATCAATAGGAGAATAAGCCCTGAGGAGTACATTTAAGGTTTCGAACTGATTGCATCTCCAAATCAAGCAAAGAGTTTCCAGATGCTGCAATGTGCTGCATAAATTCAATAAAATTGCCATGTACATTAGCATCACTGCCTATTGTTATGGGCACGAGCAAATTCTACCTTTCATTACCCATTTTCCTTCAGTTCTTTGACTTAATGATCCCCATCCCAGAGAGAAACTCCATTAGCATTTGCAGATGTCACTGTAAATGTAGGAGGAAAATGCTTTAGGACATGAAATAATCAGGCAAGACCCTGGATATCTTGCTGCTTGTAAAAAAAAAAAAAAAATTAAGAAGAAAATAATTAGTTTCCATTGAATGGGTATAAAGTCCTAGAAAAGTACCAGTTAAAGCTTTAGTTACTCATTATATTTATATATTTATTTATTTATTCATTCATTCATTCTCTGCCTCATTCTGCAAAGAATTTGATGAGGCATATAACAAATGCACATGCAATGAAATAATAAAAAGTAGAAGGGAGAAATAGAAAATTAGGAGCGGAGAAAATTATGACAACGATCATAAGGCTTCTGATTTTTCTCTGAGCTTCCTGGTAGCCAGAAACAAATGAGGTATATATAATCATTGTTAGAGCTCTTGTTATTGGAAAGCATTTTAGTTTCTTAAGGAAAACAAAAAAATTTTCCTATCACTGTATTAATTAAAAAAACAAAACCTCATATGGAACTTTATAAATGGTCATTGAGTAATATAGTGCGTGATGGCCTTAACATTTTTATATTGATTGCAGTTACAAATATCACATGTATGCTTCTGGCAATAACCTTTGATAGGAGCCAAGAGAATATTAATAAGTGTAATGTGGCATAAAAGCAATTCTGAAGGGACTCAATTTTGTGGGAATGAATACCAGACTTTTATTTTATTTATTTTTATAAATTTATTTATTTATTTATTTATTGGCTGCGTTGGGTCTCGGTTGCTGCCCGTGGGCTTTCTCTAGTTGCTGCGAGCGGGGACCACTGTTCGTTGCCGTGTGCAGGCTTCTCATTGCAGTGGCTTCTCTTGTTGTGGAGCACGGGCTCTAGGCACACGGGCTTCAGTAGTTGTGGCACGCGGGCTCAGTAGTTGTGTCTCGTGGGCTCTAGAGCGCAGGCTCAGTAGTTGTGGCGCACGGGCTTAGTTGCTCCGTGGCATGTGGGATCTTCCCAGACCAGGGCTCGAACCCGTGTCCCCTGCATTGGCAGGTGGATTCTTAAACACTGTGCCACCAGGGAAGTCCTGAATGCCAGACTTTTAGAAGTCCAACTTTATTCAGGCATATCAAGTTTGAGGAATGTATAGGTCCCTAAATTATGAATAATTGTATGGGGTAGTCTGGTTCTGGGCAAGATGGAGAAAGCACATGCTACTCTGTCTCTCCCAATGAAAGGCAGCTATGAGATATGGACAGGATTCATAGAGCCGCTATTTGGAGGCTATAAAAAGTAAATAGCATTGAGAAAAATAAGAACTGGGAAGAATACCAGAATTCAAAATACCACCAAATCGGCAGTGCATTTACCATTTAGTTTAAGTATCTCCCGAGCAGAACTTAATGCAGCCAAAAACCTAGAAATTAGCATTAGTACAGGCAGAGAGAACTCTAGGAGAAGCCCTCTAATTCTGGCTAAAGAAGTAGTAAAGGGTTTTTCTAAAGCTAATAAAGAATGCTGGAACCTCTCCCTCTTATTTATATATGTATTTATTTATTTGTCTACCTTTTCTCCACTTTTTGGTCCTTAGCCTTCAAGCAATCCTGTGGTACTGCCATGGTAAAGCCAAAAGAAACCTGCAGAAGCCAAAATATAATACTAAAGGTAGTGTCTTAGTTCAAGCTACTATCACAAACTACCATCGACTGGGTGGCTTAAACAATATTTATTTCTCATAGTTCTGGAGACTGTAAAGTCTAAGATCAAGATGTTGATAGATTTGGTGTCTGATGAGGGCACCTGGTTTACAGATGGCTGCCTGCCTTCTTGCTGATCCTTCTATGACTGAGAGAGAAAGAGAGTTCTAATTTCTTTCTTTTCTTCTAAGGATACTAATCTGATCATGGGGGCTCCACCCTTATGAATTTACCTAAATCAGATTACCTCCCAAAGGCCCCACCTCCTAATAGCATCACATTAAGGGTTAGAGTTTCAATACAGAAGTTTTTTTTTTTATGCTGACATTAAGATACATTTTAATTTAAAAATTTTAATACACAGGATTCAAAGAGGGTTGAA
>NC_041214.2:70102747-70103434 GCF_002837175.3 Physeter macrocephalus | reverse complement strand
TTAGAATTTTTTTTTTTTTTTTTTTTTTTTTTTTTTTTGCGGTACGCGGGCCTCTCACTGTTGTGGCCTCTCCTGTTGCGGAGCACAGGCTCTGGACGCACAGGCTCAGCAGCCATGGCTCACGGGCCCAGCCGCTCCATGGCATGTGGGATCTCCCCGGACCGGCACGAACCCGTGTCCCCTGCATCGGCAGGCGGACTCTCAACCACTGCGCCACCAGGGAAGCCGCTGTTAGAGTTTTTAATGTTAGCTACATCACTAGTGATATTTAATGATGTGGGAATTATTATCTCTAATATAGTACTACACACTGAGATGATGTAATTTTTTTTGGATGACTTGAATAATGTATATATATATTTTTATAGAGCAGGTTCTTATTAGTCATCAATTTTATACACATCAGTGTATACATGTCAATCCCAATCGCCCAATCCCTCAGACCCCCACTCCCACTCCCCGCGGCTTTCCCCCCTTGGTGTCCATACGTTTGTTCTCTACATCTGTGTCTCAATTTCTGCCCTGCAAACCGGTTAATCTGTACCATTTTTCTAGTTTCCACATATATGCGTTAATATATGATATTTGTTTTTCTCTCTCTGACTTACTTCACTCTGTATGACAGTCTCTAGATCCATCCATGTCTCAACAAATGACCCAATTTCGTTCCTTTTTATGGCTGAGTAA
>NC_041214.2:70101948-70102336 GCF_002837175.3 Physeter macrocephalus | reverse complement strand
ATTCTAACTGGTGTGAGGTGATGCCTCATTGTAGTTTTGATTTGCATTTCTCTAATAATTAGTGATGTTGAGCAGCTTTTCATGTGCTTCTTGGCCATCTGTATGTCTTCTTTGGAGAAATGTCTATTTAGGTCTTCTGCCCATTTTTGGATTGGGTTGTTTGTTTATTTAATATTGAACTTCATGAGCTGTTTATATATTTTGGAGATGAATCCTTTGTCTGTTGATTCGTTTCCAAATATTTTCTCCCATTCTGAGGGTTGTCTTTTCGTCTTGTTTATGGTTTCCTTTGCCATGCAAAAGCTTTGAAGTTTCATTAGGTCCCATTTGTTTATTTTTGTTTTTATTTCCATTACTCTAGGAGGTGGATCAAAAAAGATCTTGCTGT
>NC_041214.2:70100575-70101370 GCF_002837175.3 Physeter macrocephalus | reverse complement strand
TTGATTAGCTCTAGTAGTTTTCTGGTGGCATCTTTAGGATTCTCATGTATAGTATCATGTCATCTGCAAACAGTGACAGTTTTACTTCTTCTTTTCCAATTTGTATTCCTATTTTTTTTTTTTTTTAAATTTTTGGCTGTGTTGAGTCTTCATTTCTGTGCGAGGGCTTTCTCCAGTTGTGGCAAGCAGGGGTCACTCTTCATCACGGTGCACGGGCCTCTCCCGTTGCGGAGCATAGGCTCCAGACACGCAGGCTCAGTAGTTGTGGCTCACGGGCTTAGTTGCTCCATGGCATGTGGGATCTTCCCAGACCAGGGCTCGAACCCATGTCCCCTGCATTGGCAGGCAGATTCCCAACCACTGTGCCACCAGGGAAGCCCTTTATTCCTTTTATTTCTTTTTCTTCTCTGATTGTTGTGGCTAGGACTTCCAAAACTATGTTGAATAATAGTGGCAAGAGTGGACATCTTGTCTTGTTCCTGATCTTAGAGGAAATGCTTTCAGCTTTTCACCATTGAGAATGATGTTTGCTGTGAGTTTGTCATATATGGCCTTTATTATGTTGAGGTAGGTTCCCTCTATGCCCACTTTCTGGAAAGTTTTTATCATAAATGGGTGTTGAATTTTGTCAGAAGCTTTTTCTGCATCTGCTGAGATGATCATATGGTTTTTATTCTTCAATTTGTTAATATATGGTGTATCACCTTGATTGATTTGCATATATTGAAGAATCCTTGCATCCCTGGGATAAATCCCACTTGATCATGGTGTATGATCCTTTTAATGTGTTGTTGG
>NC_041214.2:70099536-70099899 GCF_002837175.3 Physeter macrocephalus | reverse complement strand
GAATGATGTTTGCTGTGAGTTTGTCATATATGGCCTTTATTATGTTGAGGTAGGTTCCCTCTATGCCCACTTTCTGGAAAGTTTTTATCATAAATGGGTGTTGAATTTTGTCAGAAGCTTTTTCTGCATCTGCTGAGATGATCATATGGTTTTTATTCTTCAATCTGTTAATATGGTGTATCATAGTGGCTAATGCATTATCAATTTTGTTTATCTTCTCAAAGAACCAGCTTTTAGTTTTACTGATCTTTGCTATTGTTTTGTTCGTTTCTATTTCATTTATTTCTGAAATCTGATCTTTATGATTTCTTTCCTTCTGCTAATTTTGGGTTTTGTTTCTTCTTCTTTCTCTAGTTCCTTTAG